>NC_135868.1:2975625-2998125 GCF_031162955.1 Sander vitreus
CATTCTCCCTTGTGAGGGGGAGGGGCTTAGGAGACCGTTTTGGGCTTTAGCGGAAAGGGGGGGAGGGACTGAGAAGTTGTTGATGTTCAGATTTCTTTGGCTAAGTCCTGGATCTTCGCAATCCTACCTACGGCACCTTTAAGTGCGCGTTCAACCTTTTGCTCAACAGAGACCGCCCTCTAGTGGGCTCAGAAAATAAAGCAAATGGTTAGCTTAGCACTTAGGTAACAAACCACACAACGTAATAGTTTGTCTTTACGTTGTGCCTCTGTACTTCGTACCTGCAGGACTCTCTTGGGCAGGCCGGTCTTGTGTGTGAGGCAGTTCCAGTCTTTACCGTCGGGGTTGTGTTTCTGAGCGAAATACAACTCCAGCGCTCTGAGCTGCTCGCTGCGGAAACACGTCCTAATTCGCTTTGACCGCCTGCGGCTCCACCCGCCTCTCACCCTGTCGTCCAATCGTGGCTCAGGACTGCTGACCAACTCCTCCCCTTCACCTGAGACCTGATTTTGAGCTGTCACACACACACACACACACACACACACACACACACACACACACACACACACACACACACACACATACACACACACACACACACACACACACACACACACACACACAGTTTTGGGATGGAAGAATTATTTATACATTTACCTATTTATTTATTTATGCTTTTATTTGTTTATTTTTGCGATAATTTATTTATCTATTATTTATTTATTTATCTATTCATTTATATATTTATATTTCTTATTTTAGTATTCATTTTTATTTTTATTTATGCATTTATATATTTTTGAATTGATTTATACATTTATTTATTGACACATTTTACTTTAAATGTTTCATCCTCCATACTTTAAAGCTTCCTGGTAAGTTACGCCCTCATCTGTAGTTAAAATGTTTTAACTTTTGACCTGGTCAGTTCAGTGGCAGAGGAGGAAGAGGAGGAAAAGGAGGAAGAGGAGGAGGAAGAGGAGGAGATTCTGCAGTGGCTCAACGAATGGGAATGGTGTATTTTCTACAAATACAAAGGAATCACACACACACACACACACACACTCACACACTCACACAAACACACAGACAGACACACACACAAACACACACACAGACACACACGCACGCACGCACACACACACACACAGACAGACAGGCGCACACACACACACACACACACACACACACACACACACACACACAGACAGACAGAAAGGGCACACACACACACACACACACACTCACACACTCACACAAACACACAGACAGACACACACACAAACACACACACAGACAGACAGGCGCACACACACACACACACACGCACGCTCTCACACAAACACACAGACAGACACACACACAAACACACAGACAGACAGACACACACACACACACACACACACACAGACACACACACACACACACACACACACACACACACACACACACACACACTCTTACCTTCTTTCAGACTGGGTTTAGGCTGGAGATCGTTAACATGATAATGGGACTGACAGTAGAGGTTCTGGCCCTGCATGCAGTACAGGTTCCCTGGTATTAATGTCACATCACACTCCTGCAAAACATGTTCATCGTAACAATACCTGCATTTAAAATAACCAGGGTCAAATTGTTGCAGTACAAAGTAAGAAAGAAAGACAGCAAATATAAAATATTCACGAACAGATACAAAAAATACTGGAAATCCAAAATATAAAAAACGGTTAACAGTAAAGATCAGAAGTTGCTCCTATCTCAAGTTGCTTCTGGATGAGTTGCAGAGAGCTATTAATGTAGAATATCAAAAGTACAGGTAACAGTGTATCTGTTTAAATCAAAATGCTCAATGATTATGTCGATGACATTGTGTTTTATATCCTCAGAAGGTTGTAAGGATTACAATCCACGGTACAGTAAGCCAATGCAATTTTTTGTTTTGTTTTAATAACATATACATAATAACTGTTGTGTCATAATGTTAACACATCTCAAGTTCCTAAGTAAAGGAGGACAAAATACTCTCATTTCACTAATTTAATTAGACTCACATCACAATAAATCAACGCTGACATGTTTTGGCACAAAGCCTTCTTCAAGGCATTTAATAATAATAATAAATAATCAGGTTTAATTCAGTGATATACGTACATACAAGGGCAGAGTCACTACAGCTGCTAGCTGGGGCCCAATTACTCAACAACCAATCAAATCATCCTTTTCTTTACTTATTGGAACATGGATTGGATTTTGGGTTTAGCACTCCACCGAGAATCTCATTCATTCAAAAATGAAGCGTGACCTCCTTTTTCAACTCTGTGCCGTAACGTTTCTGTAAATGTCATTTTATGAAAACTTAACTACCTGGCAGGAGAAGCAGTGAGGATGGAAGGTCAGATCTCCAGACCTCATGACCAAAGCGGAGGCTGGGATTGGCTGGAAGCAGCGAGCGCACTGACCGCCGCCAAACATCCTGAGCAGGAAGAGGAATCAAAAAGGTGTCAGGAGAAATCAACAGATGCAAGCGACTCACTTTAAATCCCACCCAAAATAGAATCTGTTTTTGTAGAGTCACAGCGTGTACTAATAACAAGGTCCCATGAGACACAGCCGTCTTCTAACCGTATACATACTGGGAACTATATTCTCAGAAGGGCGAAGCACTGCTACTTCTGCTGAGTGATATTACTCCAACTCTGAGCGAACTCCAGGTGAACTCTCTGCTCCTCTGCTCGGGGCTTCTCAGGCGCTGCGAGCAAATCACTCCGCCCAAGTAGCAGAGAGTAGCAGTGCTTCGCCTTCTGAGAATATAGTTCCCAGTATGTATACGGTTAGAAGACGGCTGTGTCTCATGTGAGTCACTACAGCTGCTAGCTGGGGCTAGCGTGCTATTTGTACACGCTGTGACTCTACAAATCACAACGTGTAAATAGGAGCATGTTGGCGTTATTTTGTCACTTATTGGGAGCAGTAGGCTAGTTGGAGCCGGTTACCTCCAGGATCTGTGCTAAGCTAGGCTAACGGTGGGTGCTCAGTCAGAGTTACGACACGCACGGAGATGAGAAGGGTATGTATGGACTTATCTAACTCTGGGGGATACGGGGAATAAGACAAAGTCCCAATAAGTCGCCGTGTTCCTTTAAGAGAATGGAAGTCAACGTCTTCTCCCTGTCTCAAAAAGTGGCTTAATGATATGGCTTCTTGTTTGCATCTTGAAAACATTTGACCCCCATGCTAAATTTAGGAAGATTTTGGGGCCCTTTCATAGAGTACATCAGGAGGGAAAGACCAGAAACTGGGACCTGACCTCTGTGTTCCTTTCTTTCTTTTTTAGCATGTGCATTTCCACATTTTCTTTGCTTTGTGCGGAGTGTGTGTGCTGGCTGTTTGTCTGTTTTTGTTCAGTTTCTTGTTGTTTTTGATGGCTTTTTTGTCTTACTTTTTCATTTCTATGTGTTAAATCTATATAAATAACATTAGTCAGCCACCTACTTCACGTCTCGGGAGAGTGATGTTTCTGACCTGCAGTAGTCTTGCTGGCAGTAGATGTTTCCGTCTCTCCAGTAAAGCGAGGGGTGCGTCTGCAGCTCGCAGTGACACTGGCTGCAGCGGAGGCAGACGCCGTGCCACACGCTGCCGGCAGCCAATAGGAAGAAGCGGTCGCACACCTGTTCGCCGCAGCCAGCACACGTCATTGGCTCCTGGATGGACACGGCTGTCGCAGTCTGAGACAGATTTAGTTATGTATATATCACTGGAGTTAAAGCTTTTTAACCAAATCTGAAAAAAAAACCCCAAAACAACTTCAAATCAAAATGAACATTTGGGGTTACCCTTTACAACGGGGAACTGAAACACCAAAGTCACGCAATAACACGGACAAACTAACCGACGGAGGCAGCGGTAGAGCAGCAACTCCCGTGTACTGCGAGGTTAAATGACAGTTTTTGTCAAAGGAGTCTGGTGGCTTTGAAATAACGGCTTCAGTTCCCCATCATAAAGGGCTGTCTGACAACAAAGGTAAAGTGCTGAAAATATAAATAAAAAATAAATATAGCGTTCACTTAAACTGATATAGATGTTTTTTGCACAACTGCATGTCAACGGGAATATTAGTAGAATATTCACTTTAATTAGCCATGTAAACAGCTTGGTCGGGATATCGTCTTTTTTGGAATAAGGGCAAAAACCGGAATATTATGTGCATGTAAACGTAGTCGCTGACTATGGAGAAGTAGCTCAGACAACCACACTGAACAAACATCTGAACTATCCCTTTGTCCTGGAACAACTTCAGTAAGATCATATATAATAAATGTTACAAATGGAGGCAAATCAATCTAAAATCTGAAATACATTTTTCACTCCTAGGGCCCTATTTTAAGGATCTAAGCGCACAGCGTGAAGCACCTGGCGCAGGTGTGTTTAGGGCGTGTCCAAATCCGGGCGCATGGTCCTAAAGGGTTGTACTTAGTGTCTTCATTAATCAGAGGTGTGTTTTGGGCGTAACATGCAATCAACCAATCAGAGATCATCTCCCATTCCCTTTAAAAGCCAGGCACGTTTGGACCTTGGAGCATTGCTGTTATGATGGAGGATTTGCTGCTTAATATTATTATTTGTAATCTTCTGCGTGTGTATGTGCTGCTGTGCGTCCCTGTGTGTGTAACAAGCATAGTGTGCGCGCGCACACTATGCTTGTTACACACACAGGGACACAAGCCTAGTGCACGAGCCTAGGAGCATTTTACTAATTTGTTGTTAAAATAACAATGAAATGCTGCGTTATTGATGAACTGAACACACCTCCCTGTAACACCAGCACGCCCAGAATGCACCTGAACACACCTCCCTGTAACACCAGCACGCCCAGAATGCACCTGAACACACCTCCCTGTAACACCAGCACGCCCAGAATGCACCTGAACACACCTCCCTGTAAGACCAGCACGCCCAGAATGCACCTGAACACACCTCCCTGTAAGACCAGTACGCCCAGAATGCACCTGAACACACCTCCCTGTAAGACCAGCACGCCCAGAATGCACCTGAACACACCTCCCTGTAAGACCAGCACGCCCAGAATGCACCTGAACACACCTCCCTGTAAGACCAGTACGCCCAGAATGCACCTGAACACATCTCCCTGTGACCCATCTGTGCCCATGGGCGCACAGATGGGCGCAGCTGCATTTGCTATTTAAACGACGCGGGCGCTGGACGGGAAACTGACAACTGGGTCGTTCTTAAACTAGCAAAGACACTTGTGTCGGGCTTTGCGCTGCGCCGGGTGCGGGATAGGGCCCTAATCTCTGTTTAATTGTCTTTCCTTCGACAACATGACCGACAGCTTCTGTCGCTTACAACAAGATTCCAGAAACCAAAATACATTTACTTAGAAATATGATCTGTCTTAGATCAGCTGTTATTGTCTTTTTTTTCCACAACTTATTTCTACATCCACACATCAGCAGGTTAATGCATCGCCACAAGCTAAAAACTTTTAAACTTTTTTAGCGATACGTGGTCCTCACAGGACAGCGACGCCACAAACATATGATGATCTTATAGAATATGATGCATTGTTGTAGATTAAACTACCCCCAAGTATATAACGTGACGAATGCCAGGGGGAGATTACTCGCCAGGGAAGCGAAAAAGAGAACTAAAACGACAACGCGACAGGCAAAGCAACAAGACCAACGTTAACATTGGAGTGGCTAGAACAGCTGCGTGTAAACGATAGAGATACTGAGAGATCATTTTGGGTTCGGCCACCGTAGGAGGAAGGGCTAGAAAGTAATATTCAGTTGGTTGTCATGTACAATTTCACCGCTAGGTGGGAGAAATTCTTACACCATGTAGCTTTAAACATCCACAGCAGGAAAATGCGACATAAACATTAACGCAGCAGGAAGATTAACCCAAAAATATCAGACGAAAGAGGAAAACACTGACAGGGAACATTTTACTGCACTAGTACTTATAATACTTATATACTTTTACTTCAGTAAGGTTTTGAATGTACTTTACTTGTAGGGGATTATTCTCACAGTGTGGTATTAGTACATTTAATCCAGTAAATGATCTTAATACTTCGGTGTTGCTCACATTGTCTGCAGCAGCCCTTTCCTCTGTCCCCGCCGGGCCTCCGCCGCCTGGCTCCGCCCCCTCCCCCCCATCTCCCTCATCACCAAGGTCACTGGCGTACAACAGGTCCTCCAGGGCTTGGGCGTCTGGAGACATCATGATTGTCCTGAGAAGGTAGAGCGGGTGATAATAATCAGTCCACTCAGTAATCACGGCCCTCAATAGAGAGCTAAAAACAGACTCATTGACTTACAGGTGGAAAAGAGAGAGGGAGTGAGGGAGAGAGGGAGGGAGGGAGAGAGGGAGGGAGGGAGAGGGAGGGAGGGAGGGAGGAAGGGAGAGGGAGGGAGAGGGAGGGAGGGAGAGAGGGAGGAAGGGAGAGGGAGGGAGAGGGAGTGAGGGAGAGAGGGAGGGAGGGAGAGGGAGAGAGGGAGGAAGGGAGAGGGAGGGAGAGGGAGTGAGGGAGAGAGGGAGGGAGGGAGAGGGAGTGAGGGAGAGAGGGAGGGAGGGAGAGGGAGAGAGGGAGGAAGGGAGAGGGAGGGAGAGGGAGTGAGGGAGAGAGGAAGAGAGAGAGAGAGCATAAGAGAAAGGGAGAGGGAGACACAGAAAGAGAGAGAAAGGGAGAAAGGGAGAGAGAGGGAGAGAGAGAGAGAGGGAGACACAGAGAGAGAGGGAGAAAGAGAGGGAGAAAGGGAGAGAGAGAGAGGGAGAAAGGGAGAGAGGGAGAGAGGGAGAAAGGGAGAGAGAGAGAGAAAGGGAGAGAGAGAGCGAGCGGGAGAAAGGGAGAGAGGGAGAGAGAGAAAGGGAGAGAAAGGGAGAGAGAAAGGGAGAGAGGGAGAGAGAGAGAGAGAAAGGGAGAGAGAGGGAGAGAAAGGGAGAGAGGGAGAGAGAGAGAGAGAAAGGGAGAGAGAGAGAAAGGGAGAGAGGGAGAGAGAGAAAGGGAGAGCAGGAGAGAGAGAGGGAGAAAGGGAGAGAGAGAGAGAAAGGGAGAGAGAGGGAGAGAAAGGGAGAGAGAGAGAAAGGGAGAGAGGGAGAAAGGGAGAGAGAGAGAAAGGGAGAGAGAAAGGGAGAGAGGGAGAAAGGGAGAGAGAGAGAGAAAGGGAGAGAGAGAGAGGGAGAGACGGAGGGTTTGCGACAGTTTCCCTCCTTGGTGATTTTGCTGCTGTACTCCGTAACATTCCACTGCTACATGAAGCTACAAGCTAACACCCGGGAAACTTGCTGCTGTTGTTAATTTCTGCTCAATTTCCTATCACATTTCTTCTGAAACATGTCCAGTTGTGTAGTTTTTTGGTTTAGAAGCATTTATTGGGGATTTATACTGCTAGAAAGCATCAGGTGTGATCCAGCGTCCACCGTTTACGGCTCACGGTCAGCTCTGTGCGTTGCTATGGTTTCTGTAAACAACCAACCAGCCGACAGTTTGCACGGCCGCGGTAGAGATGCACGGCCAAAAGAAAAGATGAAGAAACACAGCTAAACTTTAAACATTCGGAAAGATAACAACAGGTTGTAGGATATGCGCAAACGTCGCACGGCCGACCTTTTCAAGACGCTGGTCGAAGGAATGAAAGACGGAGGCTGTGTTCGCACTCTCCAACAAGTCCGCCACCGCTGGAAAACCTTGAAAAAAATCCAGTTTTTGCATAGCTATACTATAAGACCTGTTTTTCTGAACGAGCACGCTTCATCAATGGTTTTGTTTAGTTACTTTAGAACAAAAGCATATAGTGCTGGACTCGGTCAAGACCAACTACAATATTTGGCGGGTCCAATGGCCGAGACAAGTCCAAGTCCAAATACCAACGAGTCCGAGACGACAGAAGAGTGTCTCGAGTCCGGACTCAAGTACTACAGCCCTGCTGGGAAACGGCAACTTTTATAATCTTTTTGGTAAGTAATAAGTCAGTAATGAGTCATATCTTTCACCTGTTTTCATCCAGGTAGAAGAAGTGAAGAATCAAAAGAAGTTTTTTTTAACTTATCCCTTCTCCTTTTTGAAAATGCTGATGATCTTTTTTCCTTTTTTTAACATGTTCAAAATAAAATAAATAGAATAAAGGCAGACTAAGGAAGGAGGAGATGAATAAATCTTACCTGGTTTCCTACTAAGCGTGCTCCGTACGAACCCTCCAGAAGATCTCACCTGCTCCGTTTAAGTCCTGCGGAAAACAAACTCCTAAACGCCTCTTTTATCGTCTGGATCTTTTGGCAGATTTTCCTCCTTGACACTCGACTACCCCTCTCACTCCTGCAGGTTGTCTCCTGTCTTGTGGTTTTGGGATCAGTTTCCACTCTTCCCTGAGATCTGCTTCCCCCTCATCCTCCACCAATCACGGTCGCAGGACCTATCTCTCCCGCCTCGCCGCCCCATCCCATGAGACTCTGCGGCACACACCTGTAAACAAGAGGTGGCTCAGAGAGCAGGTGAAGACTGATCTGATTGGCCGCCCGCTGAGCAGATGGGAGGGGGAGGGAGGCCTGCACCCCAGGGGACCAATTAAAAAACTTAACAGAGGGTGTTTAAAAGGACGTCTGGGATCTGCACTTGAGCATGAAAAGACAACGTAAAGGAGTCAACTTTTCCCTCGATCCCTTGGCTGCGTTTCTTTTCCGCCTGTTTAACATCATACAAAGAGGAAACATGAGATACAAATCGTTGCTTCTGTTCAAAATAAAACGTAAACAGGTACAGAATAAAACAAATCGATCTTTTCATTCACAAAATAACTTGACTTGAATGAATCCCATTGAAATAGGGCACATGGCGTGCTGCAGGAGTTTAAGAGCAGGGTAAAAACAGAAGCAAACCAAAGAAATAAAGATAAACAAATGAAGACAAAATAAGGATTTTTTTCGTGCACCCTCCCTCTGGAATGGTCTTCCATCCAACGTTAGGGAGGCGTTATGTCAGGCTCAGTGGACATTTTTAAACCCAGACTTAAAACATTTCTTTTTTCAAACCATTATGTTTTAAATCCATAACCTCTGATCCTTTGTTTTATTGTTTATTTTGTTATGCATTATCCTTCGTTGTTTTATTTCATGTTTTAACAATCTTAACCTGTGTTGCTCCAATTATATTCCTTTTTGTGTTGATTTTAGCATTTTTAACTCTCGCCAAAATGCAACCTAGGGTCTTTTTGTGAATGTACCCAAGTCAAACTTTCGTTTAAAAGCATATTTAGGACGGAATCGCCACTTTTAAGATTTACCGTATTTTCGGTCAAATGGCCTTTTGAATGGGAGTGCTAGGGACACTTTTATGCTAGCCTCAAAATAGCTATGTTTAAAACACTAAGAAGGCTCGACACAACATGAGACTTTGCTCCAAGTATCACCAGGGGCTCTACACCTTAACGAAATGTTGACAACATTGGTTGTGTACCCAGAGTTTACTAAAAAGAAATGTTTTGAGCAACTCACGTTAGCTGTTGTTCTTCCGGTCGCCGTCTATCGAGCCAGTCAATAGTCGAGGGAGGAGAGTAAAGATGGAAAGCTCCTAAAGCTTAGTTCCATATAAATGCACGGATTATTCGTCGTTTTGTCGTTAGTGAAACACAATATTGACCTTGTAGTTGAAAAAGGAGCCTCATATAGGAATGACATTTCCTCCTATGGAGTCCGTTCATTCGCATTTGGAGATCGCCTATTTTTGACTGGATAAATGGTGGATAGGGTAAACAACAACTGCTAACGTGAGTTGCTCAAAACCTCTTTTTAGTAAACTCTGGGTACACAAACAATGTTGTCAACATTTCGTTAAGGTGTAGAGGCCCTGGTGATACTTGGAGCAAAGTCTCATGTTGTGTCGAGCCTTCTTAGTGGTTTAAAAATAGCTATTTTGAGGCTAGCATAAAAGTGCCCCACATTTAGCATGTCATATTTAGTGAGAATATGACAGTGATGGTAATGACGTGGCTTTGGTCATGGATCTTGGGGCACTTTTATATAATGATTCAAGTGGCCTTAGGGCTGTTTTACATGCCTGAGACCAACTTGAAATACAATATAAAAAATGTGAATGAAGGATGGGTGTGACACGGTCGTACCTTTGTATCTTCATTATGATCGTAGCTGTGCTGTTTTTGTTTTGCACCAAATGTTGCAATATATCGATATCGATGTATTTGGTAAAGAATATCGTGATATCTGATTTTCTCCATACCGCCCATCCATGCTTCCACGGTGAACGCACAATCAAAAAACGAGAAAAAAATATATTGCATTTATATAATTGCATTAATAGGGGACTGCATTTAACAACAGCAAAACTACTGTAGAAATATTTTATTAACAAAATGTGTGTATGTGCTCGTTGCAAAAGAGCTGTGTTAGTCATTGAGGAAGTGGTTATAAGTACTCCGGGTGACCTCTGATGCACAGAAAGTTTAGTTTAAGTCATAACAATAGTTTAGGCTTTTATGACATAGAGGTGCATTGTTTGAAGGTTGCGAGAACGGAAGAAGTTGCACCACACGGAGGCCCCGACCTTGGCGTGTGTGTGTGTGTGTAAGCTAACAGTTTCTGCGTAAGAAACAAGAAGACACCTCCCTGTGAGGATAGGATAAAAGCTTGAGGGAGAGAACAGATCAGGGCTCTCATTTTGGAGGACAACTTGGTGGACCAGCTCTGACTTTATGTCTTTAGCTAGGGAAACTTAGTCTCTGTTTGTGAATCCACAGCTGTGTTGTAACTCTTATGCTGGACTCAGTAAACTTGCTTAACTGAACTCTTCGTCTCAGATTGATTCTTGTGTTCTGGTAAACGTAAGTCCGATGTAAGAAGGCACGGGAATTAATAAATTGGAGTCAGATTTGACAGGACGTAGGGCATTATTTTAGACATAATTCCCAACACCTAAAACTATATCAAAACCACCCGGTATCCACTCGTATGCTCTGTACTTCCCAAATACATTCACTTTCACTAAACCTATTAAAAACACTTCCGCATTAACAGTCTCACGCTTATGCAAATGCTTTTCGTACGACCAGTGGAAGTGTTTTAAATAGGAGGGTTTTAGTGAAAGTATATGTGTTTGGGAAGTACTGAGCATAGGACCTTTCAAGTTTGGATACTTCTTGCAAAATCTGGCGTCAGTTTCTCAGTAGTCTCGCACCACGCCTTATTTCACAGCGCTGTGGAGTAAAGGTCTGGCTACACCAGATACATTCTGTGATAGGAGAAAAAAATGAGTTTTTTTTGCATTTCTGTAAACTGGTGATCTTCAACAGGGGGTCCAGGGCCCTTAGGGGGTCCTCAGAGTTACTGAAGGGGGGCCTCCAAATTATTTTTAATAAAAAAAAAAAGAAAATGTTCAAAAATGTAAATGTCTTAACATGAATCCAACAGATTATTAGCAAATATAAATCAGGCTATTATTAGCCTATAGGTAGCCATCCACAGATGCAGATAATCCTGAGGATTCACTGTGCCACATGTATTTTTTTACAGTTATATACAACAGTTATTGTTTAGTAGTCTATGTATGTATGCTTTAGGCCACCCACACGATATTGTAGGCCCAACTTAATATGTAGTAGGGGGTCCCTGCTCCGTCTCTCTCAGTTAAGGGGTACTTGGCTGGTACTTGAATCACCTTTTCTTGAAGGTTTTGTCGTTTGTTTTGACCTGTTCTTGCCTTTCTTCCTTACTTTTTTCTACTGTCTTTTTTTTCTTCGAAGTTTTTGTCACTTTTTGGAATTTTCTTTATCACTTTTGTCGCCCCAGTGTTGCCTTGCTTCTTTCTACTGAGTTTTTTTTCAAAGTTTTTATTGCTTTTTTGAAGTTTGTGTCTCTTTTTTCGAAGTATTTGTTACCATTTCCGACCTATTCTTGCCTTTCTACCGTCTTTTTCCAAGTTTTTGTCTCCTTTCTTCATCATTATCTAAATGTTTTCCAGGTCCAAGGCTGTTGTTTAGTAAATCTACCGCTGACATCGCTGTATTCTTCCTTTTTATAGAAGACTTTTTTTTTTTCTACCAAAAATTATTCCCGCTGGTTAGGGAACTACATGGCTTAAAAAAACTGTTCAAAGGGGGAATAATATTGAAAAAAAGCTTGAGAACCACTGAGGTAAAAGATATAGTGTAACTCATTTGAATAACACCACACACAACCTTAGTCTTCCACAAAGCTCGGGGGACAAACAACGCAAATTAAACTCTCCATCACTCACCTGCTTCTTTCCATGGTTGCACCATCTGGTGCATACTTACAGCGGACGACAGATGGCGGTGTCGAGCTGTACAGCACAGCTGAGTCATGCTGGAGATCCTCTCGTTTGGTTTCATTTGAGGGGGGATCAGACATAGCAAAGATACTTTTGGAGAACTACCTTGTTTTAGTCCCACAGGATGAAGTCAGACATACGTCAAGCTCAAAACAATCATTTATTTCCTGAATAGTAAACATTTAGACAGAGGTTGTTGATGGCTTTTTTTTGCTCGACCAGCAACAAATGATACTGATGTTTTTGTATTGTACTGCATGTATAACTCTTTGGCATCTATGTATTTACATCAAAAACAATGAAAAGCGGCAGTTTTGGATCTGTTATACAATGATTAATTCTTGTGTTGTCTCCCCGTCGACTGTACAAGTTTTTGGGTCAAAATTTTAAATTAAAACTTGTTTTGTTCGTCTTTTTTTAGACACTTTTGTCACTTTTTTCCATGTTTTTGGTCACTTTTTCCATGTTTATCTTGATTTTTTTTTCCTGCGTTTTATTGGCCATTTTTGTCACCTTTTTCAACGTTCTTTTACAAAAAATAATTGAAATGCTACAAAATTGAATAAAACACCTAAATTCAATTAAAGTACTGATCATTTATTTTACTTGTGAAGAGCATTTTATGGAACCATCCACGTTATTTATTTATTTTGACAATTTGATTGAAAGAAACCCAAATTTCTGAGATAGGAACTTTTTGAAAACGGGTCAAAATCTGACCCGAGGACAACAGGAGAGTTAAAGTGCTGCAAACATCAGCTACATTTCCACCTGTAAAACTGAAGTTTCCGATGTCTCAACAACATATCAGCACACGGAACCAAAACTACCGGCATGGGATGACGGTGTCGGAAACACACAACCGTTCACAATTGTTTGCAATGAGCTATTTCTGCATTTTGATGCTTTTTCCTTCTTTCCTTCAAATAAAGACGGAGACAAAAACTGTGTAATCCAGACACCAAATGAATTATTTACATTTCAGGCGAGATGCTTAGGGTTGGGTACCGAAACCCGGTTCCACTTCATGTGTCACACCTTGAAGAAAGCTGTCAGTGCCGCTACGCGTGGATTGCTTCTCCCAATGTCTTTTAAATTTTCTATCATAAAATAGCCAATAAAATAAAGGCTTTTTAAGGAATTTTGAAGAAGAGTGCCTTGGATTTTTTCACCCCAAAGAGCACCTTTGATTGATTTGAACATCGACAGCTTCTCAGTCCCTCCCCCCTTTCCGCTAAAGCCCAAAACGGTTTCCTAAGCCCCTCCCCCCACAAGGGAGAATGAATGCGTGTGCATGAGCAGTGATTGACACACAGTTAGACACCCTCTCCGGCCCTGATTGGTGCATCTGAACAGGGAGCTGTGGAGTTTTGCATATCACACTACAGGCTGTAGGCAGTTTCAGCAAATATGACAGAAATTTAGTTTTATAAGTCTTACCTACTGCATTTGATTGCACTTCCTGAGCACCCTGGACGTTTTTGTCTTTCCACTTCATGTGTCGACTGAAATATTTTCCCTCTGTCGCTCCGAAACGGACGTAAAAATATCACACTTTCTCTGTAGTCTACCGTTAGCTAGCTACCGTAAATGTAGGCTACTTTTAAAATGCCATATTTTCCCTCTGGGCTCACCAAAACGGACGTAAAATCATATTAACCATTCACTGCACGTGATCGCTAGTAATCGTATTACACTTGCTCTGCTATCTATCGTTAGCTAGCTAGCTTTTAGTGCATTTAATGCCTGAAGCGAAGCGGTTGAAAGGATTCCGACATTGCAAAATGCAACAAAACGATTACGTGCAAAAGGGGGAAGCACGTCGAATGTATTGAAACATGCAGCGACACACGGGATACATCTTGAAGCAGAGGGATGCACGGTGTTCGACATCTTGCGGACGTCAGTCGGTGACAGCGGGGAAAAAGCCTTTCTTTGATGTCATTTTTCAGTTTTTCAAGAATCGGTTTAGGAATCGGAATCGTAAAAATCTAAACGATACCCAACCCTAGAGACGCTACAGGCAAAAAAACATTTCATTCACTGGTCAATTTTGAGATTGTGGGCTAAACAGCCTGCTAAGAAGGAAGTCTCTTTCTGCCCTTTTAGTTGTCAGTCTGGTTGAACCGTTTAGCGTTTTGTCTCGTGTACAAAACTACATAACATCTTGTAATGAAGAAGTTCTACAACCTAAAAGCATCAATGAGCATTCGGACATATAGTGTAAATCTGACTGTAATCAGGCTCTGTGGCAGCAGATTACAAACCTTTGAACGGGTGTGTGTGTGTTTTTGTAATTTAGGTAAACTGATCCTTTAAATATAGAGACAGTGGGAGCAGCTGAGAAAAGATAAAAACTGTACAATCTACAGTAACATACTGACATAACTGACCTCTATACAAGTGAAGAAATACGTCTTCATCTCCGCTGAAGTGAGAGCGAGTCTCCCTGTTAAAATGTGTGTGTGTGTGTGTGTTTGCACATGTGTATGTACACACTGCTGTCCATCATGCTTCATGTGTTTAGCAGTTCATTATCCTCTTTCTCGTCCTCATCCCCTGGTTGGAGGTCTGAAGGCGGCTGGTCTCAGCTTCATCTCAGTGAACGGGATGGAAGACTCTTTTCCTTTCCAGGAGGTCCAGATCACACCCTGAAACACACACACACACACACACACACACACACACACACACACACACACACACACACACACACACACACACACACACACACACACACAAATCCAAATCAGGTGACTGACAGCTGGTCCAGATGTGTTGATTTAGTTTTTCTCGTGCCACAAAGAAATAACTGATCATTTGTTATTTGTTATTTATGTGTTCCTTTAACTGTAAAGTGCACTGAGACCATGTTTAATGGTGATTTTACATTTTCAATATTTTTTTTTTTCAAATGTTTCCCCAAGAACATACATCCTGTCAAAGTGCCTGACAGAAACATAACATCCTGACATCCCTCCCTTCACCTGTGATCTCCCGTAACATTGTGCATTTAAAGCCACAGAACGGGTCTGTTACCTGGTGATTGACGTTGATGCCGTAGACGCCGTTGAGGTTGGCCTCGTGGCAGTTCTTGTACCACCAGCCTCCTCGGTACGACATGGCACAGCGGGTGATGAAGGGCGCTGGGTCGCGGTCTTTGGTGGAGAAGACCCGCTGGTTGTGGTAACTGAGGGAGTCACCTGAGAGCAGGAACGGGAGAGGAGACAAGAAGGAATCAAAAGTTCTAAACCCTCGCGTTGTCTTCCCGTCGCCCATGCAACTTTTGGTTTTTCTATGCTTTTCCTGTCGCTTTTGTCACTTTTCCCGACGTTTTGTTGTGTTTTTGCGCTTTTCAAAAACTTTTTGTTGCTTTTTTCAACGTTTTAGAAGCTTTTTTAGACATTTTTGTCAATTTATTTTCAACGTTCTTTTACCATTTGTTTTTCTTCCAAATGCTATAAAATGTAATTAAACACCCAAATCCAATGAGTACAGTGAACTGACCATTTATTTTACTTGTAAAGAGCCTTGTATGGACCCAAATCCAAATTTCTGATATACAGAAACTTTGAAAATGGGTTATATTTGACCCGAGGACAGTTAAAAGAACAAAAATAAAGGGTAACTTTGGAATTTTTCAACCTGGACCTTATTTGCCCATGCATTGATGTCTACGTGACTAATGTAAACAACAATCGTTGAAATTGGTCCAGTATTGAGCGAGAACGCTCTAACCGGCAGCCACGAAATGGGCTGTGATGTAACCCTATGTGACAAATGTTCACCGTCAATTTCGTCGACTTAAAGGTGCCGTAGGTAGGATTGCGAAGATCCAGAACATCGACAACTTCTCAGTCCCTCCCCCCTTTCTGCTAAAGCCCAAAACGATCTCCTAAGCCCCTCCCCCCCAAACAAGGGAGAATGAATGCGTGTGCATGAGCAGTGATTGACACGCAGTTAGACACCCCGCCCGGCCCTGATTGGTGCATCTGAACAGGGAGCTGTGGATGTTTGCATATCACACTACAGGCTGTAGGCAGTTTCAGCAAATATGACAGAAAGTTAGTTTTATAAGTCTTACCTACTGCACCTTTAATGTGCTGTTTTTGCCGCTGACAGGCTCAGATTATTATTCTAAGTGTCTGACAACATTATGGAAAGGATCCCTACAGAGACAGACATTTTTGTTAAAGAGTAAGATCCTTTTTGTTTACCATGAAACAGCCCCGAAATCGCCATCGCCAAACCCACCAGACTCCATGTAAATAAACTGTACTTTTAGCGTGAATAGAGCCAGCATATTTTCACATGTAAATGGGGGAATTAAGGGTTTATTTCCGAGTGGTGATTGTTGGAACAGTGTAAGGACAAACCATGGTGGCTCTTGATAGTTTTAATTTGTTTCTGTCGACTTTGAATGAAGTGTGTTTTACGATGATAAAATTACAGTTTATTTAAATGAAGTCTGGTGGGTTTGGCAATGGCGACTGCGGGGCTGTCTCCGCTGTGGGGATCCTTTCCATAATGTTGTCAGACACTTAGAATAATAACCTGAGCCTGTCAGTGGCAAAAACAGCACTTTGTATATATATATATATATATATACATATATATATATATATATATATATATATATATATATATATATATATATCTATATATATATATATATATATATATACATATATTTTATACTAATACCTACCTGTAAGTTAGTTTGTATTCAGCACATTTTAATAAACGCCAGTCGACCCCTCGTTTCCTCTCACCTGCAGTGCCGCTGTAGCCGCCCACGTTCAGTTTGTAGTTCCTCTTCAACAGCTCAAACGTCGAGTATTTGGCGAACACCGCCTCGCCTTTGTCTCGCAGGTCCACACGCAGGCTCATCCTGGTCATTGCTGTCAGGTTGTACAGGCTCTCCAGGCCTGAAGCGGTGGGAGATAAAACCAGTTTAGTTTTAGACAAAAATTATTTCTTGGTTGCATTTATGTTTAAATCAGGAGGAACACTGGAGATGCATAGACTGCATAAGTGACGCCAACATATCTGAATCACGTTGTGTCAGTGGTTTGAACATGGGTCAAACTAAAAACTCAGTTCACGTCAAATAATATTCCCCCAAAGATGGTTTCTGTCGTTTTAGGTAGTTCTGATCAAGCTAATGTTTTTTTTTTAAGTGTTCATTTTTTCTGGTTTTTATTAGTTATTTGATGTTATAAAAACAGGGTGAAATGTCATGATTGACAGCTGGGAATGACTCGTGATTGGTCGACAGAAGTGAAACCAAAAGTCCACGTTGACTTGTTTACGTATGTAACCTAAATTTACGTAACAAACATACTTACTTTAAACCAAACTATCATGTTTTCCTGAACCGAACCAAGAAGTTCAGTTTGAATTCAATACAGTGACTGTGTATTCTTAAAATGTTTCAGTATCATGGGGAGCGTCTCTCTCTCTCACCCAGCCAAAACTCTCCACTCAGACTCCCAAATCCTTTGGTGTAGTCCTTCCACCCTCTGAAGAAATCCACCGAGCCGTCCTTCCTCCTCTGGAAGACCTGCAGGCAGGAAACACACAGACCAGGTTTCTCACAGGAAAAGCTCAATATAACCTGAGACTGAGACTACAGGCTGGGGAACATTTCTCCTCAGCAGTGGTGGAGGAGGATTTCAATAACAATACCACACCAAGGCTGTAGTCAAGACCAACTTCACCCAGACTAGATTCATGACTAGGTCCAGTCAAGACCAAGTCCAAAGGCAGTCGAGACCAAGTCAAGTCCAAGGGCAGTCAAGACCAAGTCAAAAACAAGTCCAAAGGCAGTCAAGTCCAAGCCAAGTCCAAAGGCATTCAAGTCCAAGTCTAGAAGTAGTTGAGACCAAGTCAAGTCCAAGTCCAGAGGCAGTCTAGTCCAAGTCCAAAGGCAGCCGAGTCCAAGTCCAAGTCCAAAGGCAGTCTAGTCCAAGTCCAGAGGTGGTCGAGACCAAGTCCAAAGGCAGTCTAGTCTAAGTCTAGAGGTAAGACCAAGTCTAGTCCAAGTCCAAAGGCAGTTGAGTCCAAGTCTAGAGGTAGTCGAGACAAAGTCAAGTACAAAGGCAGTCTAGTCCAAGTCCAGAGGTGGTCGAGACCAAGTCCAAAAGCAGTCTAGTCTAAGTCTAGAGGTAGTCAAGACCAAGTCTAGTCCAAGTCCAAAGGCAGTCTAGTCTAAGTCTAGAGGTAGTCGAGACCAAGTCTAGTCCAAGTCCAAAGGCAGTTGAGTCCAAGTCTAGAGGTAGTCGAGACCAAGTCAAGTACAAAGGCAGTCTAGTCCAAGTCCAGAGGTGGTCGAGACCAAGTCCAAAGGCAGTCTAGTCTAAGTCTAGAGGTAGTCGAGACCAAGTCTAGTCTAAGTCCAAAGGCAGTCTAGTCTAAGTCTAGAGGTAGTCGAGA
Organism: Sander vitreus; assembly: GCF_031162955.1. NCBI lineage: Eukaryota > Metazoa > Chordata > Actinopteri > Perciformes > Percidae > Sander > Sander vitreus. The sequence goes on from NC_135868.1 coordinate 2,994,386, forward strand.
CCAAGTCTAGTCCAAGTCCAAAGGCAGTTGAGTCCAAGTCTAGAGGTAGTCGAGACCAAGTCAAGTACAAAGGCAGTCTAGTCCAAGTCCAGAGGTGGTCGAGACCAAGTCCAAAGGCAGTCTAGTCTAAGTCTAGAGGTAGTCGAGACCAAGTCTAGTCCAAGTCCAAAGGCAGTTGAGTCCAAGTCTAGAGGTAGTCGAGACCAAGTCAAGTACAAAGGCAGTCTAGTCCAAGTCCAGCGGTAGTCGAGCCAAAGTCACGCCGCTCCTTCTCTTCAGTCACTCTCTAGCTCGCTACACCACATACCTTTGTCGCAGGTGCTCGTTGAGCCTCCGTCTAAGATTCTGCTGTTTCGACCAGTTGACAGTTTGTAACTGACTTTACCAGCTTACTTCGCTATAGGCTGTTTAAACCAGCCTAAAGCCAACCTCAGCTCAACTTAAGCAACACCATCAGCATGCTTGAATCGAGCTGAGGGGCAGGCCGGTTCAGGCTGGTTCAGGCCGGTTCAGGTTACGTCTCGTTTCGAATCTTTGGTCTGAACTGGGCTTAATAAGCGAACTGGCTGAGTGATGTCACCGTACCGTCCAGCCTCCTCCGTCCGTCTCCATGTCGCAGTAAACCATCATCGGCGTCCCGAGTTTCCCCTGAGGGAAGATCTCCATCTCGCCGGACGTCCTGATGCCGTTCAGCAGCTCCTGGGAGCAGTCGGAGGGGAAGGGGAACCTCAGGGTGCCTGAGGAGAGGAACACAATGTAACCGAGTACATTTATCCCACCACCAAAACTATTTCTTATCAGAAATATTAATCTTCAGACAGAAGGTACAGGTTACCAAACTGCAAGCTTAACAGGTAAAGTATAAATTCTCATTTGTGCCGCTTTCAATCAAATTAACGAATAATAAGAGATAAGATGCGTGTGTGTGTATTGGCTGCAGTGATGTATGTGTGACTAATACTACTAAATAATATTTGTGGTACTTACCATTATGGTTATAGGATGTGCAATGCCTGATAGGGTACTGGTGCAATAGTTGTATATATATACGAGGGGGAGGATGTGTTGTGGGTTCTCTTCTGTTCTTCTGTGATTATGAGGAAAGGTAGGGGGGGGGTTAACTGTATGTTTATTGTGTGTTTATGCGCGATGTGTCGTCATTTCGTTTCTCTCGAATGCCCAAGATGAATTTCTCCTATAGGAGACAATAAAAGGCTTATCCTATTTTTTTCTTACTTTCCTTTTGTTGTAATAAATATTTTTTTATTTTCTTTGGCTGCGTTTGAAATCCTAACTATCTAGTTGCTAAAACAGTATGTGAGATTTTTTTAGTATGTCCGAAACCTTGGTATGAAACCAATAGTACGCGAATTGCAGACTATTTTCGGTAAAATATTACAGTATGCAATACTGGAAACTAATAAGTATCCCACAATACAACGCGGTAGTAACGACAACGTTCATAACAGACAAACGGACATAAACCAAGGAGCTCCGTGACGTCAATAACGCTCTAATTTACATTTCTACATATTTAAACGACTGTTGGTGTAAGTTATTCACCTCTTTCAGTAATTTAAGCGTTATCTGGCGATGCAGCTAGAGCGGAGGTCGGCAAGGGGTTACCATGGTTATGTGTCTTCAAACGGCAAGGAGGCTCTCAGGAAGTGATGATGAAAATTACAGCTCAGTGCGTCCGAAAAGATACACACACTACTGCTTATTTACACAAAAGGATATTGAACGATAGTTTACATGTTGAGTATGTAGTGCAGAGGAGATTTCGGACACAACCTTTGCCTTTGTGAACTAGCTGGATGTCAACTCTAAACCCATGTGTCATGTTTGTGTAATAATAATAATTAGAGTATTTTTTTCCGATTATTTTCCTTGTATGACTATGTGATGTACTGCACTTGTAAATGAATAAATAGTATTGCACATTTGCATAGTAAAGCACAGTTTAGTGGTGTTTAGTAGTCTGATTGCAGCCAGGGAAAAGCTGTTTATCTTTTAAAAAGTACATTTTACTTTTATCTGATTAGATTTTATACCGGTTTATTGACTTGTACTTGAGTCAAAGTTTATCAAAGTATTAGTACTTTTACTTAAGGAGAATATTTTTGTACTCTTTCCGATTCTGCGAGCTGTTACCGGTGGTGAAGTCGGTGGAGATGGCAGCCGTATAGCTCCCCCCCCCCTCCGCCTGCAGCTGCACCGTGTACTTTGATCCGGGCTGGAGTTTGGTCAGGTTGTACTCTGTTACCGAGGCGTCCACAATCACTTCCTGTGAAGACGAAGAAGCAGGAAGACAAGACAAGGTTGATGGTCGTCTACAGAGTGAGTTCACAGTAAAAAAAAAAATAAAAAAAATAAAATAATAAAAAATAATTCATTTAGCAAACTCAGAGCCCTACTTTGCACCTAGCGCAGCGCAGTGCCGCGCAAAGCCTGACGCAAGTGTCTTTGCTAGTTTAAGACCGACCCAGTTTCCCGTCCAGCGCCCGCGTCATTTGAATAGCAAATGCAACTGCGCCCATCTGTGCGCCCATGGGCGTGCTGGTCTAACAGGGAGGTGTGTTCAGGTGCATTCTGGGCGTGCTGGTCTTACAGGGAGGTGTGTTCAGGTGCATTCTGGGCGTGCTGGTCTTACAGGGAGGTGTGTTCAGGTGCATTCTGGGCGTATTGCTATCTTGAGGCAGTGGGAAGTGATGGCACCATTGACCAACAAAAACCTGGTCTAAAGTCAATAACGCAGCATTTCATTGTTATTTTAACAGAGCATTAGTAAAATGCTCCTAGGCTCGTGCACAGCGTGCGCACACTATGCTTGTTACACACACAGGGACGCACAGCAGCACACACACATGCAGAAGATTACAAATACAAATATTACGGTGCAAATCCTCCATCATAACAGCAATGCTCCAAGGTCCAAACGCGCCTGGCTTTTAAAGGGAATGGGAGATGATCTCTGATTGGTTGATTGCATGTTACGCCCAAAACACACCTCTGATTAATGAAGACACTAAGTACAACCCTTTTGAACCATGCGCCCGGATTTGGACACGCCCTAAACACACCTGCGCCAGGTGCTTCACGCTGCAAATATTACGGTGCAAATCCGCCGTCCTGACTTTCAGACTTTTCAGTTTTATCTGAAAATTACAGGTGTAAAACTTCCGGGTCCAGAAAAAAAGAGGTAGTCTGGGTCTGAATCAAACTGAACCATGGTCCGGTTCGTCTCTAGTGTGAAAGCGTTTTTTGGATGGTTCGAACTTTCGGACCAAATACAGGAAGTTCTTAGCCTGGAAATCCAGACCCAAATCCCAAAGATTAAGGGTCTGGCATTGAGTAAATGAAAATGACCCAACTCGAAGGGCGGCACCAAGCATGCATTTGAAAATCTCACTGCACGCAACTGGATAACACTACGACCAATCACTCCCACCCCCATATGCTTACAGACTCAGGAACAGCTTCTTTCCACAAGCCATCACCACACTGAACACACTCACTAGCAACGCTGTCGTCATCTGTTTAGCTCGCCTCTGGCCCGCCTATATCAGATACGCCGATGTGATTGGTGCAGCTCGGCTACAAGGGCATAGTTAATGAGCAGCATTACTGAATGCCAGAGTGACTCGCTGAGCACTGGATTTCCAGGGTAGGAAGTTCTGGCGGTCTATCGTGGTGTTATAAGAGAAGCGTAGCTCCTCTGAGGAACGGCTCAGTTCTTA
>NC_135868.1:3000625-3018125 GCF_031162955.1 Sander vitreus
CGCACGGAGATGAGAAGGGTATGTCTGGACTTATCTAACTCTGGGGGATACGGGGAATAAGACAAAGTCCCAATAAGTCGGCGTGTTCCTTTAATGTTTCTTTTTAGCCCAGAAACATAAAGATTCTGATTTTGAGCGGAGGGCAGCACTCACCTGTCCCGGAGCCATAAATGATGGCGTACTTATCGACGGTGGCCAGCGCTGGACGCCACAATAACAAGGCCTTGTTGTCTGTGACGTTTACGGCCCGGAGGTCTGTAGGCGGGTCGGGGACTGAGAGACACATAAACATAGTCATAACAATGTTATTTCGTTGTTTTTGCACCAAAATAAAGGGTAAAAAAAGTCGTTTAACACAACAACTAAATGATGACACAATGTTGGGAGGAAAAAAAAAAGGTCAAAAACTCAAGATGGAGGTTTGGTTTGTCAGTGTTTTTTGAAATAACACAGAGCTCGAGTGTAAGTGAGCTCGAAACCAATCCAGGATTAAGCCCCCCCCCCCTGACATCGCCCCAAGACAAAAAAACTCGAAAAAACATGCAGGTTTAGATTTTGACTCTGCAAATAGAGCTGCAAAGATGAGTTGCTTATAGTGGTCAACTATTAAACGCCAACTGTTTTGATCATCAATTAAATCGGTCATATGTTTCTAGTTTCTTCTCTCCTCTCTCAGTTAACTGAATATCGAGAATATGAGTTTGGGGCTTTGGGAAACACTGATCCACATCTTTTCTTTTAAACACTTTCTGACATTTTAGAGACAAAACAACTAATCCATTAATCCAGAAAATAATCAGCAGCTTAATCAACAATGAAAGGAATCATTCTGCAACACACACACACACACACACACAAATGAGGAGGAGGTCTCGGGGAAGACCCAGGACTAGGTGGAGGGACGTCCAGCTGGGAGGAGGCCTCGGGGGAGACCCAGGACTAGGTGGAGGGATTATATCTCCAACCTGGCCTGGGAACGCCTCGGGATCCCCCAGTCGGAGCTGGTTAATGTGGCTCGGGAAAGGGAAGTTTGGGGTCCCCTGCTGGAGCTGCTACCCCCGCGACCCGACCCCGGATAAGCGGACGAAGATGGACGGATGGACATAATTCTTGTGTTGAAGAAACAGGGACATTTTAAAACTTAAAAAAAACTGGATGCCCCGTATTGTTGGTAGAAGAAGTATTCAGATCCTTTACTTCAGTAAAAAGTAAAAGTACTAATACCACACTGTAACAATACTCTGTTACAAGTAAAAGTCCTGCATTGAAAACATTACTTTAGTAAGTCTGCAAGTATCATCAGGAAAGTGTACCCTCCCTCTCTCTCTCCATCCCTCTCCCTCTCTCTCTCTCTCTCTCCCTCTCTCTCTCCCTCTCTCTCTCTCCCTCTCTCTCCCTCCCTCTCTCTCTCCATCCCTCTTCCTCTCTCTCCATCCCTCTCCCTCTCTCTCTTCCTCTCTCTCTCCATCCCTCTCTCTCTCTCCCTCTCTCTCTCTCCCTCTCTCTCTCTCTCTCCCTCTCTCTCTCTCTCTCTCCCTCTCTCTCTCTCTCTCTCTCTCTCTCTCTCTCTCTCTCTCTCTCTCTCCCTCTCTCTCTCTCTCTCCCTCTCTCTCTCCATCCCTCTCCCTCTCTCTCTTCCTCTCTCTCTCCCTCCCTCTCTCTCTCTCCCTCTCTCTCTCTCCCTCTCTCTCTCCCTCTCCCTCTCCCTCTCTCTCTCTCCCTCCCTCTCCCTCTCCCTCCCTCTCCATCCCTCTCTCTCTCTCTCCATCCCTCTCCCTCTCTCTCCATCCCTCTCCCTCTCTCTCCATCCCTCTCCCTCCCTCTCCATCCCTCTCCCTCATCCCTCCATCCCTCTCCCTCTCTCTCCCTCCCTCTCTCTCTTTCTCTCATCCCTCTCCCTCTCTCTCTCTCTCCCTCTCTCTCTCTCTCTCTCTCTCTCTCTCTCTCCCTCTCTCTCTCTCTCTCTCTCTCTCTCTCTCTCTCTCTCTCCCTCTCTCGCTCTCTCTCTCCCTCTCTCTCTCACTCTCTCTCCCTCTCCCTCTCTCTCCATCCCTCTCTCTCTCTCTCTCCCTCGGATTCGAAACCAACATTTTCCAAACGATTTCAAGTTGGATCCGGTTCTCAATGCCCAATCCTACTCATTGGGTTCAACACCAGCTCAGCTAAGACCCAATCAAAACAAAGGGGAACCTGCAGTACTCACGTGTCATGACAAAGTCTTTTATTGGATCGCTCTCGTCCAATCCGAGGATGGAGATGACGCTGACCTCGTAGGAAGAACCAGGCGAGAGCTGTGATAGGCCGAGGGTGGAGTTGCCCGAGTCCACGGTCACCGACACCGGCTCGCCTGCACAGACACACAAAAGGAGATGAAAAACTACCGATGCGTTTACTTTCCAAGATGAAATGTGCAGGATATTCACAATAATCTGACAAATATAAATCACAAATTCCGCTTCACATCTCCTGTCAGACTCGCCCGTCGATTGTGGCTGAACGGTATTATGGCATTAAATAGTCCGGTGCTGGGAGAGAAAGCAACGTTTGAGAGCATTCAAGAGCATTTCAACTGCACTACTGATGATTGGCTACATCAGTTTGATCGGCTAAAGGCCCTGACACACCAACCCGATAATCGGCCGTCGGACAGTCTGGCGAGGTCAGCGACTCGAGTCTGTTCGGTTTGTTCCGTGCCGTTGTCCGTCGGAGGAGCTGTCGGCCTTCATTTTGGCCGACCTGACTTGCTGGGTCGGAGGGCGGGCAGTCGGATCTGATTGGTGGAGAGCTAACCCGGAAATGACGAGCGGGATGACTGACAGACGCCTCTTTGTTGATCTGAAATGAAGACAGATTCAGCAACTCCACGGCCTATTTCTCTCTCAAATGTTTTCAGAAACACGTTTCGGTGAACTATTTTCGTAAAATACGAGATCTTATTTCGAACAAGCCGCCATTATGTTCGGCTGGAGAAGCCAGACCCACGTGACGCGGTCATTTCCGGTTTTAATTTTTTGGGCGACAATACAGATTAGCGCCGCCTAACGTATTACGTCTCGCGCACGCGCAGAACGTACGCTCAAGTCGCTTCGGTGTGTTCTGAGGCACTTTTTGGACCTCGGGGAGCCGACTGATCAGTCCGACTGACTTTGTCAACGGCTTGAATGTAACGGACGTTTAATAATATAAAAAAGTAAAGCTTCAATCTTTTTGAGATTTTTTTAAACTATTTTTTTGTTAAGACTACTACAGCTGAGATTAAAATAAAATCCTTTTAATAAAATGTGGATGTGAGTTCTCACCGTCGTCTGTGTGGGTGTAAGTGACCTTAAAACCACTGATGGGAGTCTTGGGTTTGGTCCACGACACAGTCAGAGAGTTTTCTGTCACCGCGCTGAAGGCAATGTCGGTCGGAGGCTCCGGGCCTGAACGGTACGAAGAATATACCGTGAGAGAGGTGGATGAAAGCGAGGGACGGCAAGGAGGGAAGGCACTCAAGAAGAAGGGAATAAAAGAAAAGGGGGGAAACATAAAACTAAAACAGGAGGAAAATAAGATGAAATAAAAGGAAAGATATGTAGTAAAGAAGCTAAAAAGGAATAACTTTGGACAGATAGTTTCGTGAAAAGATGAGCAAAGTGGCCACTTAAAGAACGAAAACAATGTTTACATTATTATTTATTCATCCACACATTTGCTATTAGTGCTCAGGTGAGTTTATGTGTATATATGTACAGTGCAAACATATATACAGTATACAAGTCATATACAGACGTACAGTAATTCATTATAACAATCGAATGCAGACGGTGGATCCTGGACAGCAGCGAAGGAAAGAAAGATGATGTGTAATAGTTAGCCGGTCGCTCAAACCTGAAAATAAAAAAAAGCATGGTGGCGAGAGTAAAGGATGTCAAAACAAAGGAAGAAAAGTTCCACAGGATGAATGAAAACAAATACATTCAGATATTAATTCAACACAGAAGACTTGAGGCGTTGGAAAACTATTTTATGGAGATATTTGTGAATGATTTTCCAGGTAAAAACTACAAGAAGGGCTGAAATACATCCCTCTGTTAATATCTTAAAGGTCCCATATTATGCTCATTTTCAGGTTCATTCTTGTATTTGGGTTTTCTACTAGAACAGGAGGGTCAAACTCAACTTCTCTAAGGGCCGCACTGGAAAAGGAGAATCACATCGAGGGCCAGATGTGTAGTTTATTGATTCATCGTGAGAGTCAAATATGCCAAGAATGTCAGAAAAAGGGACAAAAATGTTGAAAATAGCACAAGAAATGTCAGAAAAAAGTGTTAAATTATTTTGTAAAAAAGGGCAAAACATTTCGAAAACCCCCCCGCCTTTTTTAAAATCCCCAAAACATCTAAAAAAAAGCATCAATTATGTTGAAAAAAGCCCAAAAAAATGTCAGGAAATAGCGCCAAAAATGTCGATAAAAGCACCAAGACTCGGAAGAAGCGACAAAAACTAGGTGGGACGTACTAGAGTTTGACACGTACTAGAACATTGGTGCATGATTAAATGTTCAATAAACTCATTATTTTTCTCAACCTGTCTGTATGAATATACCTGTATGAATGTATGTAGGGATACACTGTCTGAAATGCTCCGTTTTTAGCACCTGTCTCTTTAATTAAGTGCTCTGATAAGTGCTCTGATTGGTCAACGTTTCTAGGTCACCTGCATCTGCACCAGGCCCCCAGGACGTGTGCCGGGCTTTAAAGCAATTTGAACATAGCGGCCAAAATGGTGGAATTGCAATGTCACGTGATGTCCTCTAGCCCAAAAAATACTTTTCCCCGACAGACTCACATGTCGTCTGTAATCAGTGGATACATTTTGTCTAGCGCCACAAACCACACGACGATATTGGCCGTTTGTTCCTACCTTCTAATACGACCCACAGGAACCTCCAAGCGGTCACAGAAATACGACCTGCAGTTTAGTTATGTTTAGGCACCAAATCTACCTGGTTAAGTTTAGAAAAATCACGGAAGGCTTGTATCATGTGGACATGCCGAAACTATGCACTGTAGCTTTAGGTAAAAACCAACTCGCCTTTAACTTTAAGTTTTCAAACAGACCCATCCACCACCCCAATCCCAAAGCTTTACATGGACATTTAGTATACATATATAGTACATTTAAGTATGAAGCTGCTTGAACAAACGTCTTGGCTTGTTTTTCGCGGGAGGACAGTGTCGCTAAACTGGAAGTATCTGGGTCAGTCAATGTTAATGACTGTATCGACGCTGTAGCGTCACTTTCTATATATATATATATATATATATATATATATATATATATATATATATATATATATATATATATATATATATATAGTATAATTGTGACATCACAACCGTACCGTAGTCCTGATGGCTTGTTTAAAGGCACAGTTTGTGAATATGGAGCTGTGTACATTTCTCTGTGGATTGAGCGTTTTGATCCCTTCACAGTATTTCGACCTGCTTTATAATAAAAAAGACAAGTAAATCTTACTTTTTACAATATGGGACCTTTAAAAATTGTGCTACATTTACACATTTGTATTACAAAGAAGAAATAGACTCTTCTTTGTAATACAATCTGATCCGGTAAAGTTAGATACAAAATCTTGTTTTTTTGACACCCAAACCTGTTACATATCTACATTTAAGTTTGATATGTTCTTTTCTTTTCATAGGATTAAAACTTGAATGCAAGAGGTGAAGACGTACAGAGACCAGCCGTGGTCTTACCCGGGTTTGGGTGAGAGGTGAAGGGGTGTCAGTGAAGCTGGCTGTTAGCTTACCCTGAATGAGAGAAAACCAGAGCAGCAGTGAATGAATTGTGTTATGTTGTTACTGTTGAACTCTCACTTGATGTCAACTCAGGTAAGAAAAACTGTCCCTAAAGAGACATTGGATATAGTTCCCAGTTTTCTGCCATTCTGCAGTCCGGTAAAGTCATTTATCAATGAGTCTGTTTACATGCATGCATTATTCCAAATATGACAATATTCCCAATTTGATAGAGGTCATGTAAACAGCATATTTCGTTTGGATATCCTGAATAAGGCTTTTTTCCGGGAAAAGCATTTTCCGAGTAAGAAGTGGGATATGCCGGTATATTATTCTGTTTTTAGAAGCATTCTTTGGACATGTGTACAGCGCATTCAGAATCTGCGTCTCAGTCAGGGTTTTAACTGCAGTTTGTGACATTTTACGGCTTGTTTACGGCTTACGGTAGCGTTATTATGGATCCCACTTAACTTCTAGGCAAGTCCCGCCCTACGAAGCAGCTCGATTGGTTGGGGTTAGGATAGCCGATTGGTCAGGGGACCTGAACAAATCGGGTTACGTTACCTCGCGTAAGCATGGACGCCTGGCCATGGGTAGTGTGTGAATGCTATTGAAGGGCGGGTCTTGCCTAGAAGTTGCGTGGGTTCCATAATAACGCCTTACGGTTAGCTCTGTGCGTTGCTATGGTTGTTGTACACAAACCAACCAGCCAACAGTTTGCAGGGCTGTGGTAGAGATGCATGGCCAAAAGTAGAGCTCACATCTCTGGTCAGAAGGAGAAACACACCACCTACTTGTATTTGCCTATATAAAAGAGCTGCACACTATTGTTTTGATTACAAAAATAACAAAGTAACTAAAATATGTCTTCAGCTTAATACATTTAACTTACTGCAGCTAGCACTTACTCACATACAAATCAACTTCTGCTAAGAACGGTGTAGAATTTACTGACGTAAAGGATCGGAGTAAGGGGGACTGCCGATTCCCGATCAGTTAAAAAAATGGCCACATCGGCTCCAATCCGATACGGACATCTCTACTTTTAAACATTATGAAAGACTTGGATATCAACAGGTTTTTGAACATCCACAAACATCGCAATGCTGAAGTTTTCAAAAAGGTGGTTGAAGGAATGAAAGTCCAACAAGTCCACCACCGCTGGAAAACTTTGAAAAAATCCTGTTTTGCTAGGCTGAATATGTAAACGGGAATATTAGAAGGAATGTTCACTTTCATTAGCCATGTAACCAGCTTAGTCGGAATATTTCTTTTTCCAAATAAGAGCAAAAACCGGAATATTATGTGCATGTATGTCAGTGTAGCTTGTAGTTGTTTGTGTGTTTGCTGCCAACATTTTGTTTGCAAGCTAACAAAGTTAGCCAACATGCTTATTAAAGAAACATTTGCCAATGTTAACCTACAACTACAAGCCACAACAAGCTAGCTAGTGCACAAGTTAGCTAGCCAAAAATGTGACAAACTGTGAATGCACATCTGAGGTTTGACATCAAATAACAGTGTGCGTGTTATGGTTGAGAGAGTCTTGATAATTATTATAATGCTAATTCATGAATATTTCTAATATATATTCATCGAAGCTGATGAAAGTGTGCACAAACACAGGATTAACACAAAACACAATAGACAATTTGGACATTAGGATCCACTGAAAAACAAAACATGTCAATACTGAACAGGGATTAAATAAGAAATACATGGGGCGAAACTGTAAATCGAGAGCTTACAGTTTTCAAGAGCACCTCTTGAAATGAACATGGAGGAAGCATTTAGTTGGTGCGCAAACATTTACAGTCATACGTAACACAAGTGACAATTAGTTAACAAATGAATTTTAAAGACGTGTGGCGCAGTAAAGACATAAGATGTGTGCTTGAGCAGTTTTTTATTCGAAGCTGATGGTGCGAGTTGAAAGAAGCAAGTATTCTGTAGAGGACTTCAACATTGACATGAATGTTGTAGCATTCATTGTGCAGTAGTAATTAACGTTGTTTTACTGTCACAATGGCTGGTACCTGTACTGATGACAAGCTTGTGCAGTCTGGACAGAAGGCCAGGACCCTTTCCAAGCAAAGTCACGGTGTACTCGGTCTGAGGAGGCAGATTCTCAAACTGGAAAGAGCGAGCTGAACCAGAAATAACTTTTTTGAAGGTGTTGTCACTTCCTGTTACAGGTTTGGCTTTTGTGCCGCTTTGGATCCTCGGAACTTGTATATTGACACTTTCAGGTACTTTATTTTCATCTTCACTGCTTCCATTTTCTGAATGTCTTTCTTTGGTTGGTTGATGCGTAACTTCCTCCTCTTCATTGCCACCCTCTTTCCTTGAATCTTCTTGATCTTTTGCCTCTTTCCTTGAGTCTTCTTGTTCTTCTTCTTGATCTTTCTTGCTGTCTGGCTTTGGGCCTTCATCTTTCCCAATGTCTTTGCTTGTCACAACAAAGTTTTTGTACTTGTCTTCGGGTGAGTCCCATACAAGCGTAAATCCATTTGATGTCCGGTTTGTCACTCCCACATAGTCCAGAGGTTCCCTTGTGACTATGGAAGAAGGAACATCTGATCCCGTCTGAGGTTCGGAATCAATACTGTCAGTTTTACTCTCAAACAACCTTTTTGCAATTTGTTTTTGCGTTTTGTCCTCTCTCCTTTTGCTCCCACCGTTGTAGTGTCTTATCTGGGTGGGATTCTGTGCGGTCATACTTCTTGTTGGTGTAGGTGGTTGTCTCTTTGGAAGTGTGACTGGTCTTGGGGCTCCATGTCTTGAATCAGATGAAGTTTGTTTGAGAGTTGGTCTACCTCGACTTGTAGCTCCGGTATTTTTGCCAGTATTGACTCTATCTTTATGGGTGTCAGAGTCAGAGTGTGAATCTAGGGTGCTGGTTTCTTCTTCCCCAGATCTAGTAGTTTGGATTGGAGCACTGTCCCCCTCTTCTAATTTGTTAGTCTGTGGTCTGACGGCAGTGTCTTGGCCATCCATCTTTGCAGTATCTTGCTCTCCTGATTGTCTAATTTGGACTCCTTGGGTAGGCATGGGGGCATCCTGCCCTCCTGATTGGCCATCTGGGATTTCAAGGGTACTATCCTTTTCTAAATGGCTAATTTGACTTCCAACAGTAATGCCTCCAGTTAGCTTTCTGGCTGGGAAAGGCTTGCGCATGGGACCTCTATGTGTATGTTGAGGTGGTCTTAGGTTTGTACGGGTTTTGTTTTGGGAACGTCCATCAGACAGCTGCGGCCGACGGAAGTAACTCCCCTTTGACCCAATAGCTTTGGTGGGTGGGCGATGGGTGGAAAGCGTTTCACTTCCTCTGAGGGTCTGATTGAACATAGCGGACATGCTTGTCACAACTCTGTCTTCATTCTCCCCTTCTTTTGGCCCTGTACCTTCAGCGGAATAGGATTCTTTGGCAACAGGAAAAGATAAAGTGGCTGGCAATTCAGTGGAAAATACATGCTCTCTCCTTGTTTCTGATGCAGGATTCAAAGGTCGAGAGGGGGGAGGCAGCGGCCTCAAATTTGGACGGGTCTTGTTCTGTAGTGGTCCAAAGTTTTGACGACGCAGGTATCCCGACTTTGGAGGAAGACGGCGAACTGGGACTCGTCCTCTTTCTGTTGGCATCTTCTCCTGGTTTTGTTCAACTCCAGAGGATGAAGGTTTAGTTGCGCCATCTTTGTCTCCACTCGTATCCCTCACGGATGCATTTACATCAACTGAGGAAGAGTCCTCTAAACCAGATGAAGACGGTGAAGACGACAATTCATTTGTAGATGTAGGACTGGTCTCAGTCTCTCTTCTAGGGATGAGGTTCAAACGAGGAGTCGAATGGTGAGGAAGTCTCAAATTTAGACGGGTTTTGTTCTGAAATGATCCAAAGTTTGGGCGACGTACGTATCCATGTTTCGCAGGTGTGCGCTGGAAAAGAGGTACGCCACCTTTTTCTGAGGACGTTAGTTTTCTGTCTTCAGATGATTTAACGTCAGTCGCACTTTTGCTGTTATCGACATCTGGTTCATTGCTTTCAACTGAACCTGATTTATCTGAGCTGGAAAGGGATGATGATGGAGGGGACGGTAAAGAAGAGGGTGATGCCATTAACAATGTTGGTGATGATGATGGCGCTGTTGATGAAGATGGAGCAGGTGAAGGTGATGCTAAAGAAGATGGGGATGATGGCACTGAGGAGGATGACGGTGTAGCTGATGAATGTGATAAAGATGATGATGATGAATGTGATGTTGATCCTAAGGTTGGTGAGGACGATGACCAGGAAAAGGATGGTGGCAATGGCTTGAGTCCACTTACAATCTGCTTCCTCACTGTTTCTGCATCAAAAGAAAGGTTTGATGGTTCAGACAGGTGAACAGAAAATGTCTTGATATTCAAACTGTCAAAAGTGTCCTTCAGTAGTTTATGTAAAGGACCTGGTGTGTAGTCGAGGTCCGTCTCTGCAGACGAGGGTTTCAAATCATTGATTTCGGAGGAACCTTGATCTGAACCTGCTGTCTTTCTTACCAGCACTGTTCCATCCCCTTTACACCCGCTGCCTCTGCCCTGATGGGGTAATCTGATGTGCGTCACTTTAACTTTATTCATACACTTCTTCTCTTGGCTTTGAACAGTCCCAGTTGGCTCTGGAGACACTGGAGCAGTGTCGTATTCTTGGCCTGCCATGCCAACATCTGGTTGCTTTTTGGAGTCAACGGCAACACTTGGTTCCTCAGAGCTACTTTGTCTGTCTGTATCTGAATCAGTCCCTGACATTATAGCTGGATTCTTGTCATCCCTCCTCTTGGTGCTTGATGCGTCTACACTCGGATCTCTCACATGCAAAGCTATTGTCCTGTCTTCGATGGTGGGGACACCCGGTTTAGGTTTTTTGGGTAATATTGGTTCTTTCTTCTTCTGCCCCACTGGGGGCTTTCTCAAAGATCCTTGGCCAACGTTTCTCCACCCAGGCACAACTCTGGTTGTGTTGAAACGGAACGGGCCATTTGGGGTTCTGTACAATGTGGGCCTTTCAGCACCTTTGGTCTTGGTGCCATTCATCGCCATCTTTCTGCTGACCAGAGGTTTAGTTCTTGCAGTAACAGAGGTTGTGGAGTGTCTGTTCGGTCCATCGGAATCTCTGACTTTTACAGAGTCAGCTTCGCTCCCATCCTCCCTCCTCCTCTGTTGGTCAAAGACTTGAACCTCAAGCGATGGTTTAAACTCTTGGTCTCCGTCGCCAACATTTTGTCCAGGTGCTAGTGTGACCTGCATGGTTAAAGCTGCCATGGTAACCCTTGGTAGCGTCTTCCCTAAAGATGTGACGGGAGTGAGCATTTGGATTCAATGTTAAATTCATCATACGGTGCTGTTGTTAATAATCCAGAAGAGCTCACGTCTAATAAAAGGAAGAAAAGCAGTGTTAATATTCAATATGATAGTTTTCAGGAAACCTGATAAACAGTAGATTGTCAGTTATTATGCAAGAACAAACAAACAACTCAGGCCAGTGGGATCCATGTAGAACCTGCAAGGAGAAAATTGAAATATAATTCATGTTAAGCCTGGACAGAGGAATTCAACATCATGTTTGTGTCACTGTTGAGAGGGAATTATCATGACCAAGTTTAGGAAAACGGAGCAGTTTGAGGTACATTTTCTTCTGAAACCCATTACTTTTGCTTCTGTAGGCTTGAGGCTGCACCTCGCTTCATTAACTTTTGCTGTGACATTTCTCCGCAGTGTAATATGTTTTAAATTATGTGTTCTATTGAATAATGAGGTGTCTGGACACAGCTGAAGCAAGTCAGTTCTCCCCGGAATACAATCTGGAAGAGAAACATATGCAAGGTCAAAGTATCCGTGAATGTAGCTTGCTTTGGAGATTTTTTTTTTAATCTTGAAAAGGCATTGTACCAAGCTTAAAAAAAAGCATTGACTTCAATAGTTAAGATAAACTTTGTTCCTACTCACCTGGAGTAGCTTGAGTGGTTGCCGGTTCGCTCCGACTCGTGCCCTTCTCCGCCACCAGCGCGATGTCATACAAACGCCCCGCCACCAGCTGCTGAATGTGGGCAGAGTCTTGGCCAGCTGGGACCGTCATTTCTTGACTCTTCCCTGCTCCGTCGTTGGGCGTGACGGTCAAACGGTACCTGTCAATCTCACCCTGGGACTGCTCCCATTGGACCACCGCAGATGTTGAGGTTGTCTTGACGACTCGAAGGTTGGAGGGACCAGAGATGACTAAAGAAAAAGATGAAGAAGAAATAATACAATTTGAAGTTTTTACAGTCTCTATTCTGCCAGTTAACATATAGCTGTGGGAGTTGTTGTGATCAAAGAAAGTATATTTTCAGGATAAAGCCTGACATCCTGCGTGTCCCTTCACTACGGGAAACAACAACAACCTTCAAACTAGCAAGCTACACGCTGAAAACGCTTGGTTCTTTCAGGGAATGATTGTAAAGATTTACAAAGAATATGTTTAGGACATTTCCTCTCTAACTGTGACGTTTTTGGACTGATTTTTGGGATTGCTGTGGATGAAGTACACACGGAGATACACTGGTAAGAGCCAATGAGGTTTAACCATTTATCAGCTAATTTAAATATCTCACGTTACTGTATTGTGTTAACAGTGAACTTCATTTAATATTGTATGTGGCGTTTTCTTTTGCGGGGTGCAAATGTTCCACCAAAACAAGTTCCTTCCTGAGACTATTTAGCAGAGCCACCGTCGCTGCGTCCGGAGCTCAGCGCCGCCCAAGACCATTGTGATTGGTTTAAAGAAATACAAACAACCCAGGGCATTTTTGCACCTATCCCCGAATGTATCTGTGGTGTAGCCAGAGCTTACTCCACGCAGGAAAGTAGGTACATAAACCTTAAATTTACCCTGCAGACTTGGCTTTACTTTCCTAAACACACTCCAGCAGGGCTTCCTGTTCGCAGCTTCCCTGCAGCTGCCACAGATTACATCTTTCACAGGAAAGGCAGCGACAGGGTAATGTTTAAACTCTCTCTGCCAGTTTGGTGATTTGAGACGCTCACATCGGCCAAAATGTTGGTCAGAAGCTCCGTTTTCTAACCAGAAAATGTAGCTGTAAGCATTACTGTCAACTGCAATATATTCATGATTTCAGTTCCTGCCATATTTGACGAATGGGGCTTTTTACAATGCACATATTGTGACCAATGTTCTTGTATTGAGGCTGTAGTGTACATTTTGTACTGTCTATCAATATCCTTCATTTAGAAATGATATATTACTTTCTGTTTTCCTGGAAACTCTCCTCTGAAAATACATTATTACTGGAAACAAGTTAAGGTAACATTGTAAGATAAATTCAAGACATAAATAACACTGACCTCAAGATAATAAATGTTATTAAAAAGGTCATAAAAACATACACAGGAATATATTCTAACCCTTGTTATTTGGGTCATCCAGGTGTTTTAAACTATTTTTATGTCTGCTACAATTTTTTTTTAGAAGAAGAAAACAGAATCATATGTGTAACTGTTTTAATTTAATAAAGGATATATAAACATAGACAACTCACGGGTCATGAATTCAGCGGAGGTCTCGGCTCCCCTCTTGCCGCCGATCTCTCCGGTGATGCTGGCAGTGTAATCCTGACCGGCTGCCAGGCCCGTCTGCGTGAAGGTGGTCAGGCTGCCCTCCACCTGCACACTTATCTGCTGGTCACTCTCCTTCTGTTCGGGCCAGACACACAAAAAAAACACAGATGAGAGTCAGTACAAATCTGAAAGAATGAAACACAAGTTTGAAGTCCACTGACTTAACGCTGGTAAGACGTAGACCGAGGTGTGCAGGGGCTCTGCAGCTTTGTGAGACCAACGCTGTGAAAACATCTGTCATAAAATATTCTTTATTCTGGTGGTGAATGGGTCAAACAAACACAGGACTTTTCACCCAGGAGACCAAGTTCTACCGAGCCCGGTGTAGCTTTTGTATTTGTGTTGTAGCTCTTATATTTGTGTAGTAGCTTGTGCATTTGTGTTGTGGCTTTTGTAATTATGTTGTGGCTTTTGTATTTGTGTTGAACCATCTTGGCAACCGTGCGTGTGTAGCCTGAAGTGAAGTGACGTCTGATTTTAACTCAAACCACAATTTTCTAAACTTAACCAAGTCGTTTTGGTGTCTAAACCCAACCAAACTGCGACCGTTTCACAATGTTAGCGGCGTGTTTGAAACCGCGACCGTTATGTTCTCTGGTTTAGATATGAGGACGGAAAATGCCCCTGTGGGTCGTATTAGAGGGGAGGAACAAACAACGTCTACCGAGCCCGTTGTAGCTTTTGCATTTACGTTGTACTCTTGTACTTGTCTTGTAGCGTTTGTATTTGTGTTGTGGCTTTTGCATTTGTCTTGTAGCTTTTGCGTTTGTGTTGTGGCTTTTGCATTTGTCTTGTAGCGTTTGTATTTGTGTTGTAGCTTTTGTATTTGTGTTGTAGCTTTTGTATTTGTGTTGTGGCTTTCGTATGACTTGTTGCCTCCACTACATGAGTCTGGACAGACAGGATGTAAACTGCAACGTAACTGGTTGGCAGAGGCACACAGCTGTGAGACCGTAATTAGTTTCTGTAAAGCACTTTGTAACCTTGTTAAGAAAAGTGCTATATAAATAAAGTGTATTATTATTAATATTCTTTTAAGACTTACAAACAGGCCTGTTTCTGGGCTTTTCTGCAGAATTAAATCATGTAATATTCTATAAATATTCTATAAATGATTCTTGTATCTCTGATTATTGCTGTGTTGTTGGACTCTGTTGTCATCAGTCAATGTAAAATATTCACATCATTTCAGTTAGGATCATTTCCACAAAGTCCTTATTATTCAATGTATTTGTCGGAAAGCCCTGAAACTTCCCATGAATTAAAAGCTTACTCACCAGTTACTGAACTGGTAGCGCTGGGCTGGCTGGCGTCTCTAATGAATGGAGACCGTGTTGTAAAACTAATGGAGCACAGCTGGTTGCCACGCTGGTTGCCTGGCGATGGAGCCTCAGAGGTCGACCTGGATCAGCGTCCTCGTGTCAAAAAAAACACTTTTCATCCATTTCCATATGAATGAGGGTGACATCATTAAAACTTAGAATAAATTCACGATACGCTTTGAAACAAGGAGAAGCATTGTGGCGTCTCTGCGGAGCGTTCAGGGGCCGTGGTTCATTCTGGACACGAGGAGGTCTGACCGGACGACTTAATTACTCCCAGTGGTTTGGGAATAACTGGAATTGTTGGGTCTTTGTAAATGATAGAGTGTGGTCTAGACCTACTCTATCTGTAAAGTGTCTCGAGATCTGTTATACATTACATTAAGCTGATGCTTTTATCCAAAGCGACTTACAATTGCTATATACGTAGGTCGCACGCCTCTGGAGAACTAGGGGTTAAGTGTCTTGCTCAAGGACACATTGGCTGATGTATCGCAGTGGGATTCGAACTTGGGTCTCCCACACCAAAGGCATGTGTTATATCATTATTATTATTATTTTCCATCACATGTTTAAAACGGCCAGCAGTAGACGTAGAATAGAACAGTTTTTTCCCCCCATCTCATTTTTCTTAGGGCCCAAAAAAAGGAAATGTCAAGATCGATTTTAAGAGTCATCTGAGAACAATAAATATTTGTCGGATGTAAACGTTGTTCATCAAACTTCTTAAACATAAAACATCTATTATCAGCCAGATGTTCTCCTCTTTCCTTCTTTCTTTCTTTCCTTTCTTCGCTCTTTCTCTTCGTTCCTCAGAGACAAATCTTCCCTCCCTGCTGACGATCCCATCTCACATCAGCTGTTGTTGTTGTGACACTCTGTTGTAGTTTATCTGTTGTTCTGGTAAACATCTCTCTCTGTCTCTCTCTCTCGGTGTCACAGCTGTGGCCTGCTGGTGATGTCATCCCTCTGGCAGCCGCCATGTTTTTGACTGTGTTTACACGCTTCCGTAGCAACAAGCATCCCACATCTGCATCTTTTCCTCTCCGCCTCGCAGCGTTCATTGCATTCACTGTCTGCTCGTCTGTTTTCGCTCTGATCCGTTCTGACTGTCTGAGCTTCATCTGTTCTGTTCTCTTCTATTTGTTCTATTGTCTTTTATTTAGTCTCTCTCTCTAACTTAAAGGGATAGTTCAGATGTTTTGAAGCGTGCTTGTATGTTGTGTTAGCTACAGTAGATGGCGGTCGGCACGCCCCCAGTTTGGAAAAGCAAAAAGGGCAGTAGTACCGACACGCAAGCTAAGCAATGTCCTGCTGTGAACTGGGGGGGCAGCTAAACAGCTAAAAAGCTAACACCTAAAAAAACATCTGTATCAGTTTAAGTGGATGCTATATGTAGAATATTTTCAGCGCTTTACCTTGCTGTCAGACAGCCCTTTACGACCGGGCGATGCATTCTCATGAACGGGTTTGTACGATACAGTATGCACACCACTATGTATGATATCCTACGAGACTAGGCGACCGCCAGCTGGTCACGTGACGCTAGGGTTGGGTACCAAAACCCGGTTCCACTACGCAACCGGTAGGAATCGGACCGGATTAGAACACAAATTTCGGTTCCTCATTTCGGTTCCACTTAATGTGTTGACTGAAATATTTTCCCTCTTTCACTCCGAAACGGACGTAAAAATTTCTCACTTTCTCTGTAGTCTAACGTTAGCTAGCTACCGTAAATGTAGGCTACTTTTAAAATGCCATATTTTCCCTCTGGGCTCGAAACGCAGATGCAAAAGATGCAGACGCAGATGCAAAAGCCTTTCTTTGATGTTTTCATTTTTCATGTCATTTTTCAGTTTTTCAAGAATCGGTTTAGGAATCGGAATCGTTGTAAAAGTACCGGTTCGGCATCGGGATCGTAAAAATCCAAACAATACCCAACCCTACGTAATGGTGGCTACAGAGGTCGGCTACAGAGTGACGCTGTGACGCCGAGCGGAAGTTGCTAGCTGAGCGAGCGGAAGTTGCTAGCCGAGCGAGCGGCAGTGCTAGCGGCCGAGCGAGCGGCAGTTGCTAGCCGAGCGAGCGGCAGTTGCTAGCCGAGCGAGCGGCAGTCGCTAGCCGAGCGAGCGGCCGAGCGAGCGGCAGTTGCTAGCCGAGCGAGCGGCAGTTACTAGTTGTGTGTAGCTCCGTCGTATCAGCCGTAGTTGGTCAGAGAGCACGCTGCCGGTTGTTTCGGCGGACATTACAGTTAAATTTAGGCGACAAAAAGTGAGCGTCCTGCAGCGACAACAGTTAGGGTTAGGGTAAAAAAGGGTTAGGGTTAGGAAAAAGATTGAGGTTTGGATTAAAACACTCCCGAGGAACGAACATGTGTTTCCTGGGTGAAAGTCCTTTGTTTTCCCTCGGGAAGCGAACTCCGCTCTCTGGCTTGAAAACGCTTTAATTTATGACCCAAAAACATCCACCCCGACCACATCCCTCGGGGGCCCCCAGCGTTGTTACACAGCAGCACATTATGTGTTTCACATTATGTGTGGATGGTTGATGAGAATAGGCTTGACGGGGAACTGAAGCCGTTATCTCTGCTCTCTTCAAAGCCACCAGAGTCTTAGAAGTAAAATTTATGTTTTTGTCAAAGGAGTCTGGTGCGCCGCTTAACGGGACCACCAGTGATCGATTCCATTCTTTTCTTTTGTCTTTTTCTTTCTCTGGACATGGACTCCAGTC
>NC_135868.1:3020625-3165625 GCF_031162955.1 Sander vitreus
GATTTTTTGTGGTGATCCTCGTTGTCATGGAAAAGATACACGATCTGCACAGAAAGCAGCCACTTTAAACACAATTATCATCCAAACCCTCATGGAATTCATTACATCTGAACTGGCATTCAAATAAGATTGTTTCTTTGAATAAGTCCTTTCCCAATCTGTGCAGATCCTCAGAACCTGTTTTCAGACCATTTCTACATTTCTTGTGCAGAGCTTTAAAGACACAGAGTCTTTGTAGCCTGGTTGACACCAGACCAGACCAGGTCAGTTGTAACTGAGAGTGGGTCTGGGGAAGGTTCATTCACAGCCCATTTCCAAAGGGGCGTCACCAACGTACGCCGCTCAAATGACTCTGGGCGCAGTTGGATAGTCCTTCAACCAATCAGACCAATGATCCGGGTGACGTAGCAGCGACAGCGGCATCAACGGATTGCTGCGCTTCGGCATTGAATGTAAACAAAAAGCTGCTCGCCGTCGCCGCGCTATTGTCATCGTGTAAAGCCCGCCTCAACGGTTGTGATTGGTGCCTCGATTTGGAAAAATTGGAAATGGGCTTGAATGGGCTCTCGGCCAGACTGACAGGGTTTTCCCAGGCTAGAGTCTTTGACCATGAGCTGGACATTGAAAGAGGTCACCATTTATAATTGTGGAGACATAGAGAGGAACGTGTCTGTACGCCGCGCCTGGCGCCAGGTTGTTTGTTTTTGTGTGTTCAATCTGTAATGAAAGAGCCTAAAGCTCATAAACTGACTTTAAATAGTTACTTTGTCAAGTCAAACTTATTATTTTAAAAGAAAATGATAAAAATGGACAACTTAACTGCTTCAGAAATGCCGTATTTGCGAGTGCTGACGCTGTGGCGGCACTCAGTAAAAGTTCCCAGCTCTGTGTTTCTAGTGGTAAAAAAATATTCTGAAAATGAAGGTAAACCGTTGAAAAGTGAATTATAGGGACATAAGGGACAGTCAACAGAGAGGGAGAATGCTGCTGGCAACACCTGTCCTGTTCTTCTGTTCTGTTATTGCAGATTTGGACACGTTCATGGATTACAATAAAGCCTATTTACACTATACTTGTCCTGTCCTGTGTTTTTGTGCTTCGGTTAAAGCTTTAGAACGTAACTTTTTGACATTATTGAATGTTGCTACAAAGCTTGTAGGAGCCACATATTCTATGTTGTTTATGGTCTCACTGATATTATTTATTGATTGTTATATTGGGCACTTATATTGTAGGTGGTGACCGTTTTCATGGTGGTTTGAGCAGAAGTGATAACATATGTGTTTGCTTCACCTGTTCACCTGTTGGTTTGTTGGGCTTTGACAGAGAGTGGGGTGAGCCTGGGAGCGAACACTCTCTGTTGACCGCCGCACTAACGCACTTATTTCGACTCACAAAGTAACTTTACATTTGGTAACTGCAGTGCTAGTTGTATTTTACGTGTGGAGGAATAAATCACTGCAGTACAATCTCGAGCGCGTCACAGTGTGTTGATGCATCTCTCAGTGTTTAGTCCCTCGCGGCAGCACTTTGTTGGACTGCTTACAGCCGCAACAAAGCTAATTAAGACTATCAGCTCCACACAACTCTCTCTGTATTTCTCAGTATGGCTGTGTTCAGAAGATTGGGGCGTCCGGCGACTTTCCCGCGCTGAACGTCGAGTGAAGATAACGACGCGCCGACAGTTTAGTTGTCATTACCTAGAATTCCTCATGGGGGCGTCAGAAACTACGCACTGTAGCTCTGATGATAAATAAATAAATGTGTTTAATTTTGAAATATAGCATCACGTTTTAATTTTTAAGCCTTTTTTGGGGATAATGCTGGGTGATGTATTTCATTTTCGCCTATTTTTATGAAAAAGAAATCGCCCCCTCACAATTTTTAATAGCCCCCTTAGTCATTTTACACTGGCGCTGGGCCAGCTGTACACACTGCCGCCACGACACAGAATTACATTTCCTGTATACACTTGGGTACACTGCTTACTTTTTTTATTAGGGGAAGATTAAACTACGGCATGGCTAGCAGCTAAATATGTCTTCTCCTGCCACAATATAAGGCATAATACGTCGAGAATTGTACATATTAATATTATATATGTTATTATTATTATTGTTTCAACATACCTTTAGAGGTACATGCACAGTATTTGTTTATTATCTGCAATTATATCATGATTATCCTGTTTACTTTTATTATTATATCTGATATATTTACTCCTTGTTGTTGTTTGTTTGTTTGTTTGTATGTTTGTTCCTATGCTTTGGCAACACAGATGTTATGATTTTGTGTATGTATCCAGCTCATTTAAATAGCTCACGTTACTGTATTGTGTCAGCAGTTAACGTCGTGTAATATTGTATGTGGTGTTTTTTTTTGCGGGGTGCAAATGTCCCACCAGAACAAGTTCCTTCCTGAAACTGTTTAGCAGAGCCTCCGTCGCTGCGTCCGAAGCTCAGCGCCGCCCAAGACCATTCTGATTGGTTTAAAGAAATGCAAAACAACCCAGAGAGTTTTGTTCCTCCTATCCCAGGAGTGTATGCTCCCGTTGCCAGACCTTGCTCCACAGCGCTGTGGAGATAAGTCTCCCAATGCGAGACTACATCTGACCTGGCATTCAAATAAGATCACTTCTTTGTATAATTCCTATTGGAGACTCTCTCCTTCTGTTCTCAGATTGTTTCTGCTGCTCTTGTGCAGAGCTTTAAGGAGCTCTGGTCGTATGACCTGCAGGTCAAAGGTCAGATGCTTTTGTTTGTAATGTTCTCAGACTAGTAGAGGTGGTTTAATGTGATGCACTGCAGCTTCACGGCTCCCTGAGGATGTTGAGTTTTTCCTCTCAACGTGAAGTATTTTGTGAGTGAGTGCCGGGACACATCTGCTGTCTGAATTATTTCTACAAGTATGTGTTTGTGTTCATATTGATTTCATTTTATATTTTATTTTTTTAGTATTGTTATTGTGAATATTTATTCATTTTGTGACCTGACAGTGAACAAATTAATGAAACGTGAAAACTAATCTTCTGTCCTGTAGGCACTGTTTCTTGTTTGTGTTGTTAGGTTGTTTTGTTGCTCTTTAATGTTTCTTGTTTGTGTTGTTAGGTTGTTTTGTTGCTCTGTTAATGTTTCTTGTTTGTGTTGTTAGGTTGTTTTGTTGCTCTTTAATGTTTCTTGTTTGTGTTGTTAGGTTGTTTTGTTGTTCTGTTAATGTTTCTTGTTTGTGTTGTTAGGTTGTTTTGTTGTTCTGTTAATGTTTCTTGTTTGTGTTGTTAGGTTGTTTTGTTGCTCTGTTAATGTTTCTTGTTTGTGTTGTTAGGTTGTTTTGTTGCTCTTTAATGTTTCTTGTTTGTGTTGTTAGGTTGTTTTGTTGCTCTTTGCAGGACGGACATGTTGGTACCTGGCTGGTGAAGGTGATGTAGTAGGTGTCGTACTGGACGCGGGGCGGAGTCCAGAGCAGCGTGACGGACGACTCTGTGATGTCCCTGGTGGTCAGCTGGGAAACCCCCGACATGGCTGAGAGAGAGAGAGACAGACAGAGAGAAAGAGAGACAGAGAGACAGAGAGATAGACAGAGAGAGAGACAGAGAGAGAGAGAGAGAGAGAGAGAGAGAGAGAGAGAGAGGGAGACAGAGAGACAGAAAACAAGAAAGAGAGAGAGAGAGACAGACAGAGACAGACAGAGAGACAGAGAGAGAGAGAGAGAGAGAGAGAGAGAGAGAGAGAGAAGATCTGAGTACTTCTTCCACCGCTGGGACATTGTTGTTTTCAAAACGTTTGTGGGTGATGTTCATGATTTTCACGACCATGAAAATCATGTTGTTTTCTGTCATGTTTTATCTACGTTTCATTATTTACTCCTTTTCATGAAGTGCAGTTCGTGAAACCACAGACTGAAACATGTGGCAGGGAGTTCACTGTGAACGCGATAATAATTCACAGGTTCGTTTTACTGCACGAGTTTCTCATAAAACGAGTGCTGAAAAATTCACGGCTCAGACCGAGTGGGTGACACCGAGAGCCTGACGTCATGGTTCCTGTAACCACTTACCAAAAAAAAAAAAATCAAACATGAGCCACGTGCATTTAGAAACTGTTGCAGACAATTTGACGCAAACTCCATAAAGGAAGGTGCGAGAAAAAGCAGATCAGATCTTTTCCATCAACCCACATTTATAGGAAGATTCTCAAGATGTTGAAGAAGGAAAAAATTTTCCCCATCATCTCCCTGCCTCACGTATCGGCCTCAGGCTGTGGGACTTCTCTCTGCCTTCGCTCCAATCAGAGGTCAGTTACATTTGGAAAAAGAACACTTCACACCAAGTAAGTGGTGTCAAGTGTCAAAGACAGGACTTTTACCCAGGAGAGCGGGGTTCACGTCCCGCTTGTCATGCTTGCTATAGTCACTTTTTTCTTTCCTCCCACGTGTCACAGAACCATACGCCCACCCATGACCCTTTCCTAAACCCAACCGTCCTGTAGTTCCCGCATGTCACGGAACCGTAAGCCAACCCATGACCTTTTCCTTAACATAACTGCGTCAAAAGAGACAGCAATAGTCCCGACCAGAGTGATAACATACAAACACAGGACTTTCACCCAGGAGAACAGGATTCACGTCCCACTTGTCACGCTTGCTATAGTTGCTTTTTTCTTTCCTCCCGTGTGTCACAGAACCGTACGCCCACCCATGACCCTTTCCTAAACCCAACTGTCCTGTAGTTCCCGCGTGTCACGGAACCGTAAGCCCACCCATGACCTTTTCCTTTACATAACTGCGTCAAAAGGGACGGCAATAGTCCCGACAAGAGTGATAGAGAAAGACACAGTGGCGGCACTCCCATTGGACTCCGTTGTACGCTTTTTGCCGCCTACTTCCGGGGTATGCCGTCATAGTTCCAAACAATCCATTCACGGCGTCGGACATCATTCATTTTCATTGCTGGCCGTCGAGTAACTTCTGAGGTTAGTTGATTAAATAGCTACCTCTTTTGGAAATTGGAATTGGAAATTGATTTATTTGAAACAGGGACAATGCACCAATAAACATTAAACTTGTTAAACAAGAGAATATGTCTTAGGCCAGGTTATAGCAACAATTGCTAATTTCCACCTGTAGTCCCTGGGCAGGTATGACACATTTAAAAAACAATTAACAATTTTAAATAGAAATTTCACAGGACTATAAATGACATGGTGTCCATAGTAATTAAAAACAGGCAGTTTACCAAAAACAGGGGCGCCATCAGCCCACTCACTCTCTCTCTCCCCCTCCCAGCACACACACTCAAACAGTTCAGCAGCAGCTTAGGCACATTAGAGTACATGCAACTCTAGACACTCATTCATACAAGGATACACACACACACACACACACACACACACACACACACACACACACACACACACACACACACACACACACATACTCAAACACACACACACACTCACATAAATACAGTATCTTATAGATGTGTGCAAACGTGTTTACTCAACAACCAACTCTTTGTTAGGCATGAGAAAGTGTGAGAATTTGTACATAAAATATATTCCGTCGGAAGGGCATTCCACTGCCTCATGAGAAGGACGAACTCCCAAATTGGGTTTTACGTTGTGGGATGCTACACTCCCCCCTTGTAACGCTTCGAGTAGTTCTCACTGTTATTTCAGAGCAGAGTCTTTTTCAGAGGGGGAGCAGTAGCACTGTATATGATTTTATGTAACAAAGACCCATTTGAGTGTTTTATTAAATTATCAAAACTAAGTAGATCGTATTTGACAAGTATATGACAATGGTGATAATGACGTGTTTTTTTGTCATGAATCTTGAGGCATTTAAGTATGTACTAGATGCTTCAGTGGTGAGAGAGTTTCTTATGTATCTAAAATTTACTTTTTAGTTTGTTTTTAGTTTGTTGCACACATTTTTAACATGACCTTTAAAGCTAAGAGTCTAGAGTTACCCCCAGATATTTAAATTTCTCTACGTGTTTTATATATTGGCCGTTTACTAAAATTTCAGGATAAGTTTTACGTTTAGATCGGTTTGTGAAGAACATGGTTAAAGTTTTTTCAACATTTAAGGTGAGGCATGAGTTATGTAACCAGTCACTAACCTTGCTCATGACACTTGATAATTTCTTGGCTACGTCTGTTGCACTTCTCCCATGGGTATATAAAACGGTGTCATCAGCATACATAACAATATTTATGCCCTTGCAGACTGAAGGCAGGTCATTAATATATAAACAAAAGAGCAGTGGCCCTAAAATTGACCCCTGTGGAACTCCCAGAGTAGATGCAAGAGATGTAGACAATGTGCCATTTACTTCACACATTGTTTTTCGATTTATCAAGTAGGATTTTATCCAATTTTGGACATTTATGGAGATATCATATTTGGCCAGTTTGTGTATCAGTACCTCATGATTAACTGTATCAAAGGCTTTGCGTAAATCTAAGAAGACTCCCACCACTCCTCCTTGATTTAAGCTAGTTTTAATTTATTCAAGGAAGTCCAGATGTGCTATTAGTTGTTCTGCCACAACCTTTTCGATAACCTTTGATGCAGCTGGGAGAATACTGATGGGTCGATAGTACCACTTGAGTATCCCCAGATTTATGCACAGGGGTGACGATGGCAGGCTTAAGCACACTGGGAAAGATGTTTTAGTTAAAAGACTTGTTTATAATCATGGCTAGAGGTATCATAATAGATGTCTTGTGTTGTTTTAAATATATATATATATCCTTAGCTTTGCTATTAGATAAAAGTGAGATTACATTTTCCACTTTGTCTGTGTTGATAAGGGAAAACTTGAAAGCAGAATCATCACAGGTAAAGACTTGTGTGAGTTGAGTTTTTGGAAAACTTTTTTGAAATACTCATTAAAACATCCCCCAATAATCTGGTCATCATCCTGGATACAGCCATCCACCATGAGTTTTAAATGTTTACCGTATTTTCCGGACTATAAGTCGCTCCGGACTATAAGTCGCATCAGTCAAAAAATGCGTCATGAAGAGGAAAAAAACATATATAAGTCGCACTGGACTATAAATCGCATTTATTTAGAAATTTATTTCACAAAATCCAAGACCAAGAACAGACATTTAATCTGGAAAGGCAAGTTATTAAACTACACAACAGCAGCCAGAACAAGGGGCTGAATACGGTAGGTGTCCTCTATGTTAACGTAACACATTAACAGTTATTAAACTACACAACAGCATCCAGAACAAGGGGCTGAATACGGTAGGTGTCGCTATGTTAACGTAACACATTAACAGTTATTAAACTACACAACAGCAGCCAGAACAAGGGGCTGAATACGGTAGGTGTCCTCTATGTTAACGTAACACATTAACAGTTATTAAACTACACAACAGCAGCCAGAACAAGCGGCTGAATACGGTAGGTGTCCGCTATGTTAACGTAACGTAACTGCACTGTTGACGAGCCTCTCCCAGCAGCACGTTGTTCAAGCACCCATCTGTGGACTCCTTCCTCCAGCTCTGGCCATCTGGATTTCAGCGCGACTAGCTTTCTTTGTTTTCTTCATTGCAGTAAGACTAACCTTTTCTCCAGTCCCTCACAAGTTTCTCTCTCACTCCAAACTTTCGTTCTGCTGCTCGATTACCGTTTTCGGCTGCTTGTTTTACTACCTGCAGTCGCCTGCAGTTTCTTTTCTTTCTCAGTTGTCTTTAGGAGCAGCATATAGTCGTCACAAGCCTAGTGCGCCTCTCGCGGCTGTAGACATTTAAAAACATGTTAAATTATATATATTTCGATACATAAGTCACACCTGACTATAAGTCACAGGACCAGCCAAAGCATGAAAAAAAGTGCGACTTATAGTCCGGAAAATACGGTATTTGCTGATTTTTCCCATCCAAGTATCTTGTCAATGCTCTTCCATAACTGTTTAGGGTTTCCTTTTGCCTCACTAATAACATTGAGGAAGACATTTGCTCTAGCCTTTCTAAGCTGTTGTGTGACTTTATTTCTTAAACTTTTAAAAATCAGATGATCAGTATTTCATTTTTATTTTAAAAGCTTTTTCAAAGAAGCATCCCTTTTTTTCATTAATTCCCAGAGATTTGTGTTGAACCAGGGTAGATTATATATATATATATTTTTTTTTTTTTTTTTTGCCCCTTTTTTTGGTGTATTTTAATATAATGTCTTTAATAGTTGACATTAAATCAGCACAGGCTGGCTCACAGGGCATGCTACCAATGGTGTTATGTCAGTTTACTTTCTTTATTTCATTTTCAATGAAGGCCATGTCCTTTGGATCGATAAAAGGCATGGATTTCCCCTTTATTGAGTTTTGTTTATTAAAGCGTGTTTTTGACAATTTTCTGGAAGCCAGAGTAAGATTATGATCGGATAACCCAGTAATGAGGTTATACATCTTTCTAATTCTATCTGGTTTATTTGTGAAAATGAAGTCTAAAAGCGTTTGGGAAGACTTTGTTATTCTTGTGGGCTTATGGATCATCTGCGTCATCTGAAAAGTTTTGGCAATATCTTTTAGCTTTTTCCTACGTATTTTGTCTTGCCAGTTTAGGTTAAAATCACCCATAAAAATGACTTCCATTTTTCCATGTTGTTTAAGTATGACATTTAGACAATCATAAAATATATTTGGGAGAGATAGTGTAAGTTTTACCCCCACGCATTCCAAGTTATTTTCCGGAAAGACTATTTGCTGACTTTGAATGCTGTCTTTCACATATATTAGGACTCCACCCCTTTTCCCTTTCCTTCTGTCCCGTCGGTACACATTATACCCTGGGATATTAAAAACAGATAAAGGGGTTGTTGGGGTTAACCAAGTCTCTGTGAGGCATAAGTAATCGATGTTTGAATCAGTCAGTAAGTGTTCAAGTTGTTCAGTCTTTAAGATAATGCTATGTATATTCAGGTGTCCACCGAAAATGTCTTTCGGCTTCGTTTTTGCATCCCACAACACGCTTGCATGATTTACAGTCTGAAACAGTTTCATCTGCTGCTGTTTGAGGCACGATGTAGTTTGTGTGGGGATTGTTGGAGGTCTGCGCAGGAGTGATGTTATCACCATTTGGCCAATATTGCTATCAGGCTTGATGTTATTTGTTGGAGGAATATTACCTCGAGTTCCTGCGCCGGTAAAAGCAGCACACTTCGCCGGTCTAGGGATGTCAGGATCAGCTGTTTGGCAAATGTCCAATTGTTGTCCAATGCAAATGTTGAATTGTCAACTGTCTATATTTTATCAGAGGCCCTTTATGATGCATATACTGATCTTTATTTGTATGTGTGCACAGCGTAATTATATATATTTTTATCTTGGTAGCCGACCGATTGCCTGCTAGTTTGTTAGCTCGTTAGCTCGTTTGTTAGCATGACTTCGCCAGCTGTGAAGGTATCAGGATCATTAAGGTTGATTAAGGACTGTTTTTATTTAGCTAGGTTTTATCTGCTGAACCTGACGGTGTTAACTAGTCAGCTGAGTACTGTGTGTCTAGAAATAAGGTTACGTTTGTTTAATTATACCCTTGAAAGGGCTGTTGGATTACATATATGAATACAAATTATTCCACACAAAAAATATGAGTAAGTGACATATGACAATGACATAAGCTTAAATATGAAAAAGTATTAATGCAAATTTCACAGTTGTGTTTTTTTTTTTTTACTGTTGATTTATTTAACGTTTTCCACTGTTTTTTAAGTTCAATAATTGCAACATCTTTCCAGAAGTCAACAAGTAATCGTGTTAAATATTGACCGAAATAATTATGATCATATTTCTTTCCATATTCGAGCAGCCCTAGCTGGTGCTGGCGACGGCTGCTGGTGGTGGCTGCGGCTGCTGAAATAAGAGGCGACTGGAGGCTGCGGGCGGTGTGCCGGGGATGGAGAGGCCAAATACACACATGGCAACCAGTAAGGTGTTTGGCAGTGAACTAGATGTTAAGACCTTAGTTGAGGAAGTCTGCAGTGTTGAAAGTGCCTTCTTAGTCTGACTCTTGCTGCCAAGGTACCCCTTATCACGGTTGTTTACCTTCCTCTCAGCCCTGATGCACTTTGATTGAATCCTTAACCTCAGCCTGATATATGTGGAGGATATTTTTTGTTAATTAATCACTTATACTATTCCCCCTATTCCTGGCTCTACTTTGTTGCTCTTAGTCATACTTGTTCCCACTTGTTTTTTGTTCCACAAACCTCAGCCTGATATATGTGGAGAGGATTTGTTTTATTAAACACTCAAACACTAACCCCCAAAACTCCTGGCTCCAGCTTTACATGCTGCATCCTCCTTTGCAGCGTGCAGGATGTTAGGCAGTAGAATCTGCATTTGCTGAAGGGTTTTATAACCAGTGGTGCCGGCGGTAAATCTTATTTGTATTCCTTTTTCTTTTTTAATTGTCTCCTTTCCCCACTGTATTCCTTTTTTCTGTACTTGTTCTTGTTGTGTCACTCATTGTTTAATAAAAAAATGTATTCATCCAAGTGTAATGAGTTGTTATTCTTTAATATATGTGATACTTTGTGTATGGCTTAGTCTTAAAATGATCATGGTTGTGTGGTCAACTCCTGCCTCATCAGAAGAAGTGGGCTGGACACTAAATGCTGAATGGACTGTTGCTACTCTGCTTTCTCAATCGCTCTCTGACCACGGGTAAGTAAATCGGAATTACAAGCAAAATAGTCCATGAATCATCTTTGATTTAAAAAAAATGGAGTACGGTTAAGGTTAACCCTTGTGTTGTCCTTCGGGTCCCTGGGACTTAGTTTATTTTTGACGTTTTTGCATTGGCTTGGCGTTGAGCTTCAGGTCCCCGGTGACCCTCGCGTATTATGTGATGTCATTTAACATGAACTGGCACGGGGGGGGGGGGGTCCCAGACATGTCAGAACAAACACGTTTGGACAGGCTAATACAAAATGTAAATAAACTAAACAAGACCCCGTGACACGAAGGACAATACAAGACAGTAGCCTAGTGCTACTCATGCTAACACGGACGTGACGCTTTCCCTCCAAAACTTAAAAACGTATCTATACATAGCTTTCAGTTGTCACTCTACCACTCCAAATGTAAAACTGACATTTACAAATATGCAATAACAATCAAACAAGTACATGGGTATGTGTTTTTATTCATATTTACCATTCAATATTGCAATCGCTGCTGTCAGTCCCATAGTAGAACATGACAGCGCTGCGTGTGTTTGGAACTATACAGGCTTACATGAACCACGTGACCACCCCGCTAGCGAGATCAACGAGTGTCGCAACTCTTTATATCTCTATGGCTCTGGTCCCGACCAAGCACGTTTACTTATAGCGATAAAGGGACGGCAATAGTCCCGACCAAGCACGTTTACTTATAGCGATAAAGGAGACTTTTAGCGTTAATAAGAACGACAAAGGCACCTGACCAAGCGTCCAGATGAGTGTGAGAACGTGTTGCATAACAACACAATTGCATGTGGGTTAGGGTTAGGTTACACAATTACGTTGGTATGAGTGTAAAAATGCTTTTCTTGACTTTTTTTTTTGGGGGGGGGGGTTTAAAATAGCCCCCCATCATCACATACCCTTCACCATACCTAGAGATCGGCATGGTTTTATTTCAGTTAGCCTAATAGCTGGTTTGATTTGCATTGAGAGATGATTTTATGGAAAGTACCCCATCTAGTACCCATCTCTAGGTATGGTGAAGGGTATGTGATGATGGGGGGGTATGGTGAAGGGTATGTGATGATGTGGGGGTATGGTGAAGGGTATGTGATGATGTGGGGGTATGGTGAAGGGGATGTGATGATGTGGGGGCCAAGGGAACATTATCAGGATCATAGTACCCTGGATCCATGAAATAACTGGCCTTTAAAAATAAAAGTCTGCCTGCCTCTATGGGAATCTAAAATAGGAGTGTACTGACTTATGCCCCCTGTATTTTAAGGAAGAACATTTATTTATTTACGATACATTATTCATTCACAAAGACAATAGGTGTCCTTAAAGGTTGGATTTTTACTAATTGTTTTAATTAAGACATTAAGATCAATTTCCAAAAGATGTTTTTTTATTCCTTTTATTAGTCAACTTTAGCATGGGTTCATAAACATATGAGTGCCACTGTACAAACTCTCTGCTTCTGGGGGGAATTTCTAAGTCTCAAAGTCGACAAATCTGCCAAATCCTGCTTTGAGTGTCGCGGTAATACACACGTTTAAAATACGTAATGGACCTTTTTCACCACAGACATTTTGACTTGTCATAGTAGGAAAAGCACAGCTGAAATTGATAACCTTAACGATGGCTCAGTTCCACCAAGTGCCAGTACACACACACACACACATACACACACACACACACACACACCGTCCCAGTAAGCTATTTCAATGAGTCAGCATGCACAATACCAGGGCCTCTCCTAAGTGGAATCTCCTAATGGTGTTAAATACACCTGTGCTTCTCCTACTATGACATGTCAACACGTCTGCAGTGAAAAAGGTCTATATGTATATACGTTTGTGGCTTGGCGCACAACTAGGGTTAAAAAATCATTGTGAACCTAAAGTTATATACGTGCGAGGGGGGCCGGATTCGGCCCACGGGCCATGAGTTTGACACATGTGGTTAACACTCTCACACACACGTGTCCTGTGTCCGCCGTGGCGCAGAAGGCCGTTTACGTAGCAGCAGTCTGAGCGAGTTTTATGGGCAGCAGCAGATCTGGATCCTGTTGCTCTGTTAATGAAACACTTCCGTCACTGGAAGCCGCTCCCAAAAACAGACGAGCTAATGCGCTAACGTAGCTGCGGTAACGACAACAACGACAAAAAAACAGAAACAAAACAGCAACACGGCTCGGTCACACGACCATCGGATCAGATTCAGGGTTATTATAGTTAACTAAAACTAAAATAAAAAAGAACATTTATGAGAACTGCAAACTGAGACTATATTGACAGATAAAAAAAAACAAAAAAAAAAAATACAATAAAAATGAACGTAAATCATTTCTGTTTTAGGTTTTTTTAGCTCCATGTACGGCGGAGCTACTTCATATTCCGTTGCGATCAATAAAGTTTTATCTTAATTTATTACGTTACATCATTTATTTGTTGGTTATATTTGGTATTATTGATCTGAATCAGAAAATAAACTAATGTCAGATAAATGTAGTGCAGTAGAAGTATAACATAGCAGAAAATGGAAATACTCAAGTTAAGTACAAGTACCTTGAATTTGTCCTGAAGTACTTTTTAGTAGGGATTATGTGCCGTGGTCGATTATCGGGCCATTTTTTGGCACTTTGCAGATTATCTTTATCGGCGTTTTAGTTGCCTGATAACCGATAAAGTGAATGAATTAAGAAGTGTTCTACTTTGGCTCGGCTACAGCTCTGTGTCTGTCCCTCTGCTTCGATCTCACCCCCCACTGAGTCTGACTTAATGTCCCGCCCCCCCACAACACTATCTGACTCTCTCTAACTGGGGATTATGTTCAAAGTTTCTCGTTTATTGAACAATTGTTGTCTTGGAGTCAAATTTGACCCAGTTTCAAAAAGTTTCTACATCATAAATTTGGGTTTCTTTCAACCAAATTGTCAAAGAAAGTAACGTGGACGGTTCCCTACAAGGCCTTCACAAGTAAGTACACTCTTCACTGAATTTGGGTGTTTTATTCTATTTTATAGCATTTAAAAAAAAAGAAAAGAAAAAAAGACAAAAAAACGTTGAAAAAAGTGACAAAAATGTCAGAAAAAGCTTCAAAAATTGGAGGCAAACAATCGACAAAAACATCGAAAAAAGTGACCACATTTTTTTTTTTTAAAAGTGACAAAAGAAATGGACAAAACATCAGGAAAAGTGACAAAAACGTCGGAAAAAGTGATGAAAACGAAAAAAGAAACGTTGAAAAAAAAAGCTTTCATTTAAACGACGGTTTCATTAACTACTAACTGTCCTGACAGTACCTAGGTAAGGACTACTAGCCAGTCAGAAGCAGAGTATGAGGGCGTGCCCTGACAGTACCTAGGTAAGGACTACAAGCCAGTCAGAAGCAGAGTATGAGGGCGTGTCCTGACAGTACCTAGGTAAGGACTACTAGCCAGTCAGAAGCAGAGTATGAGGGCGTGCCATGCTAGCAGCTAGGCGGGGCATTATAACGTGTGTTCCAAAGTGACCACGTTTGTCTCTGAAGTAAAGGCTGGACTACAACAGAGCTGTTTGGAGCAGTTTGTGAACAGTGTTTTCTGTTGGAGATGGTAAGTCCCTTTGGGGTGGACTTTGGGCTTTTTCACTTTGTAAATCTATAACGTGAACAAAAAAATATATAACACAATAAAGGAAAGGGAAAAAGCCAAAGAGCACAATATGAGCACTTTAAGTAAAAGTACTTTGGTTAAAATAGTCAATTCTCCATTTAAAAAGCCATCTGTTAGAGTGATCTGATATCGATTCATGAAATTTAATATCTGCCTTTTCACCATGGATGTATAACTCACCACATCCTTTTTTGGGGGGGATCAGTTCTGAATGTAAACATCAACCCTGTGCATTATGAAAATATATCTGAGGGTCACTTCTTGCTTGTACAATTTACAGCAGAAGTTCCCTGAGAATCTCTGTTATATCCGAGCTAAACTGGTATTGTAACTGAAATTTCCCCAACCTAATGATATCAAAATGGAAATGGAGTCGAATCGATTCAGGAAATCACTGGCGATACTCAGTCCCATTCCAGACACAGTTCTCCTTATATATGTTGGGTCAGTTTGTCTGCTTGACAATCCCATTTTCCAGCAATAAAATTGAAGTGAGATGAACAAACAGAGAAATGTATCTTTTTAGATAAAACAGAGGTTGACAAAGTTTCCTTTTGGGGACATCATTTTGAAACTGGGAACAATTTGAAGTTGGAAAAAAGGTAATAAATTGCAATAGATTGCAGAATATTGTAATAATATTGTATTGTGAGGCCTCTGGTGATTCCCACCCCTAATAGATTGTGTTATTTGTTGGCTTTGACTCACCGGTGTCACAGTTGGGTCCGGTCATGCCGTCCTCACACTGGCTGCAGTCCGCTCCGGTGAACCCTCGCCGGCAGACGCACTTCCCTTTGACGCACCGCCCCTTGTTGTTGCAGTTCCCGGGACAGCCTTTGCCAGAGCAGTCCGGCCCGGCGGAGCCCACGTCACAAACACACTTCCCGTTCACGCACTTCCCGCGGTTGCTGCAGTTGTTGGGACAAGCTTTGTCAGAGCAGTCCGCCCCGGTGAAGCCATCATTGCACACGCACTGTCCGTTAACGCAGCGTCCCCTGTTGTTGCAGTTTCCCGGGCACGACTTCTCAGAGCAGTCTGCGCCGTTGAAGCCGCTGTCGCACACACATTTACCGTCCACACACCTGCCGTGGTCGCTGCAGTCATTGGGGCAAGTTCTTTCAGAGCAATCCGGTCCGCTGAATCCATCATCGCACACACACTCTCCGTCAATACAGTGCCCCCTGCTGTTGCAGTTTCCCGGGCACGACTTCTCAGAGCAGTCCGCACCGGTGAAGCCGCTGTTGCACACACATTTACCGTTCACGCACTTCCCGTGGTTGTTGCAGTCAGCTGGACAGGCCTTCTTTGAGCAGTCCGGACCGGTGAATCCAGGGTCGCACACACACTCTCCGTCGATACAGCGCCCCCTGCTGTTGCAGTTTCTCGGGCACGACTTCTCAGAGCAGTCCGCACCGGTGAAGCCGCTGTCGCACACACATTTACCGTTCACGCACTTCCCGCGGTTGTTGCAGTCATCCGGACAGGCCTTCTTTGAGCAGTCCGGGCCGGTGAACCCAGGTTTGCACACACACTCTCCGTTAACGCACTGTCCCCTGTTGTTGCAGTTTCCCGGGCACGACTTCTCAGAGCAATCGTCGCCGGTGAAGCCGCTGTCGCATAAACATTTACCGTCCACACACCTGCCGCGGTCGAAGCAGTCATTTGGGCAAGTTCTTTCAGAGCAATCAGGACCGTTGAATCCATCATCGCAAACACACTCTCCGTTGACGCAGCGCCCCCTGTTGCTGCAGTTTCCTGGACAGGAGTCCTCAGAGCAGTCTGCACCAGTGAAGCCGCTGTCGCACACGCATTTCCCGTCCACACACCTGCCGCGTTTGCTGCAATTGTCGGGGCAGCCTCTCTGTGAGCAGTCGGGACCGGTGAAGCCAGGGTCGCACAAACACTGTCCGTTCACGCACCGTCCGCTGTCGTTGCAGTTTCCGGGACAGTTGGACTGGCTGCAGTCGGGTCCGCTAAAACCAGGGAAGCAGACGCACTTTCCGTCCACGCAGCGACCCTGATCACTGCACTCGTTGGGACACTCGCCCATCTCTGGTTTGATGGAGCAGCCTGCACCTGAAGCAGAAGGGACAGACGGGTTAAACAAGGGAGAGGACACACAGAGGCACATCTTACATGGGCGTAAATTTCATCTAATAGTTGGGAGAATCAGTAAACATAGAAATTCTCAAGAGCAATTTATGAAGGTGACAAATATGACGCAGCCAACGTTGTACTTGTATAGGATATTTTTACACAGAGGAAAGCCGTGCCATTATCCTTCTTCTCAAAGTTTCTCTCTGAGTCTTATTCAATGAAAAAGGTGACTAAACTGACCAAAATACTGAAGCAATTCACACTTTGTTCGTCTTGAGACGACAGGACAGTTAAGTTTAGCCGAGAAAAGGTGAAGTTATGGTAAATCCAGAGGCTGTTGCAATTGAGTTTAGCCGACAAAAGGTCAGCGTCATTTGGCGACGACAGTTTAGACACCAAAATGACTAGGTAAGATTAGAAAAAAAGATACTCCTGGGACACAAACACGCGTTTCCTGGGTGTAAGTCTTGTGTTTTTCCCTTAACTTCTTGCATGTTCTCTCCCACTGGACTTGTGTGTGTTGGTGATTTGCGACGAGACAAAAAACGTTTTAGAATGTTGCAGGAAAAGTTGCAGTGGTCTAAGCTGGTTGCCCGTCTCAGCTCGACTCAAACCAGCTGACGGTGGCGCTGTGACTCAGCTGGTCGAGTCTCCAGAGGCTGGATTAGGAAAGTAAGAGACGTCACCTGTTTCAACAGCCAATAGAGAAGTCAGCTGGTCGAGTCTCCAGAGGCTGGATTAGGAAAGTAAGAGACGTCACCTGTTTCAACAGCCAATAGAGAAGTCAGCTGGTCGAGTCTCCAGAGGCTGGTTTTGGAACGTAAGAGACGTCACCTGTTTCAACAGCCAATAGAGAAGTCAGCTGGTCAAGTCTCCAGAGGCTGGTTTTAGAACGTAAGAGACGTCACCTGTTTCAACAGCCAATAGAGAAGTCAGCTGGTCAAGTCTCCAGAGGCTGGATTAGGAAAGTAAGAGACGTCTCCTGTTTCAACAGCCAATAGAGAAGTCAGCTGATCGAGTCTCAAGAGGCTGGATTAGGAAAGTAAGAGACGTCACCTGTTTCAACAGCCAATAGAGAAGTCATCTGGTCAAGTCTCCAGAGGCTGGTTTTAGAACGTAAGAGACGTCACCTGTTTCAACAGCCAATAGGGAAGTCATCTGGTCAAGTCAGCTACAAACTATAGAATGAAAAATTATGCATAATCCATTTTACTTCTACGTTACAAACTGTCAGCTGGTGGAAATGGCATAGCTTTGGGCCCACTGATTCAAAGCAGTGAATCAGAGAAAACATTGTTTTCACCGATTCATCTCTACTAGAAATGCAGCTGTAGCAAGTATCTCACTATCACTATCCTTCTACAGATGACGACAGCTACAAATGATATCCAACTACAAAACAGCCTGAAAGTTGGAAGTTAGAACGGAAGAACAGAGTCGTTTCTCTGGAGATGATACACCGTCTTGTAAGTAGCTGCAAGTTTAAACTCGTCTCGTTGCAAATCTTTGGTGTGAACTGGGTTTTACACCCGTTAAACTGGAACTGAACCGCTCTAGAGTTTGTTTTATTCTTTGCACAAGTGTTGTACTATTATTCTTATAGCTTCACAAATAGTAGAGCTATAGTAGAGCTAAAGTTCATCCTGAGCTCCACAAGGGCCGGGACAGAAGCTTTGCTTTGCTGCAGTTTCATAATCAACGTGAAATGTCTTGAATTATTTGGGACAGTCTCCTGTTCCTTCTGTAGTATTCAGGGGGGTGATGGTTGGAGGTCTAATCCTCTCTCATTAGAGTGTAACGCAGCCTTGTTTCGACTAATTAGACAAGGGTGGAGGGAAGCTGTACTGCACTGGGAGGAGACGGAGACTGAGATCACACTGGCACAGTGAGCTGAGGACAGACAGACACACACACACACACACACACACACACACACACACACACACACACTTAGCTCATGCTCTGAGTGCTGCCAGTTTAAAATGGGATCAGTCCTGAGGTCAGCTCCACTCTGACGGAGAACGTGAGTGGTGGACTGAATCGTAACGTAAATCTGTCAAAAGTAATTTAACTGACAGCACAGCACCTTGGGGCTGCAACTAACAATTATTTTCACTGTCGACTAATCTGTTGATTATTTTCTCGATTAACCTTAATTAATTTGTTGTTTGGTCTCTAAAATGTCAGAAAATGGTGAAAAATGTGGATCAAGTGTTTCCCAAAAAGCCCAAGATGACGTCCTCACATGTCTCGTTTTGTCCGCAACTCAAAGATATTCAGTTTACTGTCACAGAGGAGAGAAGAAACTACAACATACTCACATTTAACAAGCTGCAGTCAGAGTATCGAATTATCAAAACAGTTGACAACATTGCTTAAATGATTCATCTTTGCCGCACTGGTCCATGTTAGAAGAAAAAAGGCCAAACGGCCAGTATGAGAGTCTCATTTTGCTCTATTCTCTCAAAAAATAAAAATAATCAGAATGTAAAATTGTCATCTGTCGGCTGCAGCAGGAGGTCACGCTGTAATGCTGTGTGTGTGTGTGTGTGTGTGTGTGTGTGTGTGTGTGTGTGTGTGTGTGTGCTTGTTTAACTATATTCGTGGGGTCCAAAAACCGGGAGTCCAATATACTTGTGGGTTCCCTACAGCTTTGTGTGGCCAAAATGCTGGACCCCACAAGTTTAAAGGACTGTTTGAGGGTTAAGACTTGGTTTTAGGATTAGGGTTAGAATGAGGTTCTGGTTAGGGTGAGGGTAAGGGTTAAGGTTAGGCATTTAGTTGTGATGGTTAAGGTTAGGGTAAGGGGCTAGGGAATGCATTATGTCAATGACAGGTCCCCCACAAAGATAGTGAAACAAACCTGTGTGTGTGTGTGTGTGTTTGTGTTTGTGCGTGTGTGTGTGTGTGTGCGTGTGTGTGTGTGTGTGTGTGCAGGATGAGTCAGTGGAACAGGGGAAGGAGTGAAGTAATGTGAACTCATGCGATCGGCTGAAAACAAAGACATGTGCAGACGATCGGGCAGATTGTGTCTGAATGAGTCGCAGCAGGATGAGATGACAGACGAGAAATAAATGGACTGCGAACTGTGAGTCAGACCCAGCATTATTATATCGATTCATGTTTTTACAATTACTGATCTGAGGGAACGCTCTGCTTCATATTTTATAAAGGTTTTAAAGTGGACCGGCGCAGCTTGATGTCTTTAACTCTCTTTCTGCTCCATCCATCCGTATATATCACGAGGCACGTATAGGTCTTCCTGCTCTCGCCTCGCTCTTGACAGAAAACAAAAAGGTGACGAGCCTTTGGAGCGGTCGCTCTGATGCTGTGGAAAGCGCCTCCTATTGTCACACGATCTGTGGTCTCTGTGGACGCTTTTAAAAAGCGGCCGATGACTGTTTAAACTGGCTTTTATCTCATGTTTGTAAATGTGTCTGTTTTTAAGTTTTTAACGGACAAATCCTGCGCAAAATGAACCTAGGGGTTAATAACACGTGTACCGAGTCGACCGTTCTCTGGGATCTGTTTTCATGCTAATCGAATGTGACCAGTTTTATCGCAAACCGCTAATTAGCTTATAACGCTAGTCGTCGGGGCAGAGGGTAAAGTCGAACGACGAACGCCATGCAACCAGTAACCAGTAACATAGCTCAAGCACGGCGTCGACTGGTTGCGACTGTTTTCTCAAGATGGCGCCCGCCTGTATACATGAACGCTACTGTCTTTATAATCTATCTTTTTAATAAACTGTCTGTACACTTACAAAGTTCTCAATGCTTCGGTTAACATGTAGGGACTCTCATTATGCTACCGTGGAAGTCTGGTGCTATTTTGAGCCTTTTTAGTGGTGTAGAAATAGAGATTTCTTTTGACTTTATCTGTGGCCCAGACGACTAGCGTTATAAGCTAATTAGCGGTTTGCGCTAAAACTGGTCACATTCGATTAGCATGAAAACAGATCCCAGAGAACGGTCGACTCGGTACATGTGTTGTTAACCCCTAGGTTCATTTTGCGCCGGATTTCTCCTTTAAGTTTTATTTCCATTGTCATTTTATTCTTTTTTGCTTGTTCATTTTACCGTTTAAGGGTTATTATGGGCCCCTTCGCCAGCCAAACGCTTAAGGCAATAGACTACTAGGAG
Organism: Sander vitreus; assembly: GCF_031162955.1. Classification (NCBI taxonomy): domain Eukaryota; kingdom Metazoa; phylum Chordata; class Actinopteri; order Perciformes; family Percidae; genus Sander; species Sander vitreus. Next base: position 3,041,203 of record NC_135868.1, read on the forward strand.
CAGGAACATCTGGATTTTTTTCATCTGGAAGTGTCGACAGAAGGGGAGAGGTGGTAGAGGTTTTACTCGCTTATCTTGCCCTTTCTCCGGTGTAAAATAAGTCAAATTTATCTTATCAAGCATTTCGTGACTTTGGCTGTAAAAGGTGCTATATTAAATAAACTTATTATTCCTGTAAATGCTCTTTATCACATCATTTGTTTTGGCTATGCGAGACTAGGGAGACAGCAATCCTTTGTATGACGGATGACCACTGAGATCACACTGGGCAGCAAGCTGAACACACACACACACACACACACACACACACACACACACACACACACACACACACACACACACACACACACACCTTGATTTATAGTGAGATGACCGTGTGTATGGTTTTACCTTTGCTTTCCTTGGAAGTGCAGCAGCCTCCCTCAGCTCCCCCACACTTCTCCCTGAGGGACGACACCTCCCTCTCCAGCCTCTCTAGGCGCTCGCGCAGGGCAGCGAAGTCCACCTCGCAACCACAAGACCCGGACCCTGAACCCGACGGGACCAGTTTGATCTTATGGGTCAGGATCAGAGGGGAGCCGGGGGTCAGGTCGATCTCTTTACCTGGGAGACCAACAGGTTGGGTTAAAGCGTAACTCTCGCCAAAATGCAACCTAGGGTCTTTTTGTGAATGTACCCGAGTCAAACTTTCGTTTAAAAGCATATTTAGGACGGAAGCGCCACTTACGTCACGTATCACCAGGGGCTCTACACATGAACTACACCGGTGCACAAGGGGAATACTAAATCTGTGGCTACTTGTTTTGATATCGACTCGCTTTGACTGCCGAGGTGGTAGCGGCCGGAAACAACAAGAGCTACGGTGAGTTGTTCAAAACCTTTTTTTTAGTAAACTCTGGGTACACAAACAATGTTGTCAACATTTCGTTAAGGTGTAGAGTCCCTGGTGATACTTGGAGCAAAGTCTCATGTTGTGTCGAGCCTTCTTAGTGTTTTAAACATAGCTATTTTGAGGCTAGCATAAAAGTGCCCCTAGCACTCCCATTCAAAAGGCCATTTGACCGAAAAACGAGAACACGGTAAATGTTAAAAGTGACGATTCCGTCCTAAATATGCTTTTAAACGAAAGTTTGACTCGGGTACATTCACAAAAAGACCCTAGGTTGCATTTTGGCGAGAGTTACGCTTTAAGAACGGGGGATGAGATGCAGACTGAACTTTAGAAGCCCGACTGATGATGACGTAACGTGGGAAAAATGACGTTTGTTTGAAGTGACAATAGTTTTTCAAACCAGTTCTGTTACCTCCCCGGTTGACATCGGATGACTCCCCCTGAGTGACGCAGCCTTCTGAGATAACCACCTGAAACAAAGAATGAAGCCCAGTCTCTGTGTGTTGCCGTTCTCAAACTCCCTTCACTATGGGAACCAATAACAAACTTCGAGCCATCAAGCGACAAGCTGAAAAGATCAAGTTTTAAAGAAGATCGACATACATATACAGTAAAGTATACCCAGTACAATGCATTAGACTACACCACTGTTTTTCTATGTATTGACTCACCTTGATGGAGTCCTGCCTGGTGTCCCTGGGCGCCCTTTGACCTCTGACCTGTAACTGGCGGGAGGCTGACGGGGTCAGGAGGGCCGGAGCAGCCAGGACGAGGACCAGGACGAGGGAGGGGACGAAGGGAAACATCTCCGGGGTCCGAGCGGGGAAAGTCTTCCTCAGGTTGTTCAGGGAGGGGAAAAAAAAGAGGGAAAGAAGAACAAATCTGAGCTGTTTGTTTTGGTGGAGTTGAACAGTGGTGGAATGTAACTAAGTACATCTACTCCAGTACTGTACTTAAGTCCAAATGTTGAGGTACTTGTACTTTACTTGAGTCTTTTCTTTTCATGCCACTTTCTACTTCTACTCCGCTACATTTCAGAGAGAAATATTGTACATTTTACTCAACTACATTCATCTGTTACAGCTTTAGTTACTAGTTACTTTACACGTTAAGATCTCTGCACACGGAACACATGTAGTTTATAACATCTGATGTTTTATTATGAATGAAACTAGCCGACAACGTAACGGCCTACAAGTCCAGCTGAGATGATCAGACTGTTTGGATCCTTTACACTTTCTACAATGGGAGGATTTTTATTTACTTTTAATACTTCAACTACATTTTCCTGATGATACTTAACCGTTATGTTGTCTTCTGGTTGAGTATGCACTTGTTGTCCTCCTGGGTCCAAATGAAGACGTTTTTTTTTTTTTTACATTTTTCTCCCTTTTTTGGCATTTTTGACGCTTTTTAAAACGTCTTTGTCACTTTTTTCCGACGTTTTCGACGTTATTTGTCACAAACGCCATCTTATTACCACTAGTTTCACTCTAATTTTTGGAATTCATGGTCAATTAATCTCATTTATAGGAAATTATACCTAATTTTGAAATTATGAATTATTATGACTAGTATTCGAGGAACGTAGGTTGATGGATAATCACAGACGTGTGCATGTCAAAGTTTAGTCTGGAGACTGTTTTGAAGCCATTTCAAGTACTTGCAGTTGTACTTAGGCTACTTTTGGGGTAATTTGGTCAAAAAGAAAAACAATATTTCTGATATAGAAGTTTTGAAAACGGGTCAAATCTGACTAGAGGACAACATGAGTGTTAAATACTTTTACCTAAAATGCTCATATTCTGCTTTCTCCCTTTCCTTTACTGTGTTATATATCTTTTTGTGCACGTTATAGGTTTACAAAGTGAAAAAGCCCAAAGTCCCCCCCAAAGGGATTTACCATCTCCAACAGAAAACACTGTTCACAATCTGCTCCAAACAGCTCTATTGTAGTCCAGCCTTTACTTCAGAGACAAACGTGGTCACTTTGGAACACACGTTATAATGCTCGCCTAGCTGCTAGCATGGCACGCCCTCATACTCTGCTTCTGACTGGCTAGTAGTCCTTACCTAGCTACTGTCAGGGCACGCCCTCATACTCTGCTTCTGACTGGCTAGTAGTCCTTACCTAGCTACTGTCAGGGCACGCCCTCATACTGAGCTTCTGACTGGCTAGTAGTCCTTACCTAGGTACTGTCAGGGCACGCCCTCATACTCTGCTTCTGACTGGCTAGTAGTCCTTACCTAGGTACTGTCAGGGCACGCCCTCATACTCTGCTTCTGACTGGCTAGTAGTCCTTACCTAGCTACTGTCAGGGCACGCCCTCATACTCTGCTTCTGACTGGCTAGTAGTCCTTACCTAGGTACTGTCAGGGCACGCCCTCATACTCTGCTTCTGACTGGCTAGTAGTCCTTACCTAGGTACTGTCAGGGCACGCCCTCATACTCTGCTTCTGACTGGCTAGTAGTCCTTACCTAGCTACTGTCAGGGCACGCCCTCATACTCTGCTTCTGACTGGCTAGTAGTCCCTTACCTAGGTACTGTCAGGGCACGCCCTCATACTCTGCTTCTGACTGGCTAGTAGTCCTTACCTAGCTACTGTCAGGGCACGCCCTCATACTCTGCTTCTGACTGGCTAGTAGTCCTTACCTAGCTACTGTCAGGGCACGCCCTCATACTCTGCTTCTGACTGGCTAGTAGTCCTTACCTAGCTACTGTCAGGACACGCCCTCATACTCTGCTTCTGACTGGCTAGTAGTCCTTACCTAGGTACTGTCAGGGCACGCCCTCATACTCTGCTTCTGACTGGCTAGTAGTCCTTACCTAGCTACTGTCAGGGCACGCCCTCATACTCTGCTTCTGACTGGCTAGTAGTCCTTACCTAGGTACTGTCAGGGCACGCCCTCATACTCTGCTTCTGACTGGCTAGTAGCCCTTACCTAGGTACTGTCAGGGCACGCCCTCATACTCGGCTTCTGACTGGCTAGTAGTCCTTACCTAGGTACTGTCAGGACACGCCCTCATACTCTGCTTCTGACTGGCTAGTAGTCCTTACCTAGGTACTGTCAGGGCACGCCCTCATACTCTGCTTCTGACTGGCTAGTAGTCCTTACCTAGCTACTGTCAGGGCACGCCCTCATACTCTGCTTCTGACTGGCTAGTAGTCCTTACCTAGCTACTGTCAGGGCACGCCCTCATACTCTGCTTCTGACTGGCTAGTAGTCCTTACCTAGCTACTGTTAGGGCACGTCCTCATACTCTGCTTCTGACTGGCTAGTAGTCCTAACCTAGCTACTGAGCATGTGTGACTGCCAACAAAGATGTTCCAGCAGTGAGAGGTCTCACTCTGTAGCTAAAACAGAGACCTGAACACAGGGTGAAAAGAGGAGCTGCAGCAATGTGCAGTACAACAAAAATATGGTGTTTTTTGAAAGTTAAACCATGTAAACCTATTCTGGTACAACCTCTAAATACAATGAAGAACCTGAAAATGAGCATAGTATGAGCACTTTAAGTAACATAGTAGAGTATTCTTTACAGTGTGGTGATAGTACTTTTACTGAAGGAAAAGGATCTGAATATTTCTTCTTCCACCACTGGAGTTGAAGCTGATTTTTTCCAAAGACAGATTAGTAGCACTTGAAGCGAAGGTGGAAGAGATCTCCGTGTTCGGTCAGATCCCACAGAGGTGAGGACTTTAAACGGACGTTTTCTTCCTCCCGTTTCTCCTCTACACTCCAGGGATTTTCCCCCTGTGGAACAACAGACAGAAACACACATTCAATCCAAGGGCTGTGCAATGAATCATATTGTGATCGCTATCTCGGTTCCTAACGATCACAGTAACAACGTCATGAATAAAAGCTGTTATTTTGCACTTTTACGTTTTGCAGGTAAACTCTTATTTTGTCCTGGTGTTCTGATTCTGAATAAAAAACCAAAGTTCAAACAGGACGAGTATGAAGGGAAATGTCGAGATGAGTTCAAGGTGTTTTCACTGCGTATTTGTTGGACTCTTTCACTGCTTTTGAACTTCAATAAATGCAAAATCTTTCCAAAAGTCACTGAGGAATCGTGGTAAATAAAAGTGATTTCAACATTGACCAAAATAATTGTGATTAGGATTTTTGTTTCACCGTGATTCATACGCACCCTAAAGTTTCACGTTCGCTCAGCAGATTCCACTTTGCTCACAATTAGCAGCACTGGGGCCGTTAGCTGTTTATGGGCCCGTCGGTGTAGCGTGTCGGCCAATAAACCACAACGAATAGAGAGCCCTTACAGGAGGGTCTTATTTAGGCTACTTTATATGTGTGTGTGTGTGTGTGTGTGTGTGTGTATTGGAGGGCCTGGCAGAGGTCCTGGCAGATAGATAAAGAGATGCCAGGATGAAGCCTGGAGGCTGAAAGGAGTGTGATTTGGCCTACTGATATCCAATAGCAGACAGATAATGCATTGGAGATGACACAACTAACTTTTTGGATAAAGGCATAGGCTATAGACGTTTCTGGGGAAAAAAAATCAAAATAGTTTTATATTAGATGTGTTAGATACAGAGTTTATTTCTGTTTTTCCCTGATTTACAAGACTTGGGATAACAATTTTCAAGAGCCAAAATGTTTGAGTTATTATTGTTCTCTGTGTGCTTTCAATACGTTTCTGTGAGATTCCATTTCCGTTTAGTCTTTTCTTTTGTCTTTATAGTCAAATAACAATGTATACATTCATGTGACATGAACTGTATGTTTTTGCGCTTTTTTCAACACATGCATACATGTCCCGGGACCTCCCTAGATAGATGAAGATCTCAACGCCCCCCCCCCCTCCCCAATGTTGAAGCCAAAGTTACGCCCTCGGACTCTGCACGCATTTCTTTCCTCTGCCGCTAATTTGACTTAACCCCCGACACAAAGAGAGTTCAGCATCTGCAGATTTTTAAACGCACGTCTCTGTCTGGACGCCGTCTCTATCGACTTCAGTGGGAACAATTAGCTTGTAAATACCTGCTGGACGGTGACAGCTGCTGCAGCTGCTCCGCTCGCAGAAAACACAGGACTTGAAGAAAGAGAAAAGCCTTCATACTGCGCTTGCTGCAGCATCACCATTTATTAAAGAAAAACTAACGTTTCGGTCCCTCTGGGCCTTCGCCAAAGATGAAAAATATTGCATAACTGATGTAAATGGAGCATGCCACCGGACCCCCCCCACTAGGTTTGGGTTGACAGTGCGTACCATTTACCTCGAAACTCGGAAGCCGGAGCTGGAAATGACGTCACACCCGAGGTCGGATTTTCGTTGTTTTCATTAGCTCTAGCCAGGTTAGCCACTGTTAGCAATGCCCGTTCATAACAACGCATTACGCAGTTCTTTGTGCATACAAACACCATAGCAACATGTCCACAGATAGAAGATGGACAGCACTGAGTGTACGACTGATTTAGTCAGACACAAATAAGACGGAAATGCTGATAAACTACAGTATATGTTACTACAGCTTTCACTACTGTTGATGCACGGAGCAGCCATGTTGGATTTTCAGCTCGGGGGTTCACGGTTGTTGTCCGAGTCTTGAGCTCGGATATCAGAGGTCAGCGGTCAGGGGCGTGCTTCTGACTTTGAGCGCGGAAAATCCGACTTCCCAGTACAAATGGAACGCACTATGAGCCTCAAATGTTTAAAACGTCTGTCTCTGCCCCTGAAACCGAGACCACCTCATGAAGGAAGTCTCGGTACGCTCGTTTGGTCCGCATTTGGTGCTCACCTGAATGTGACTGTTGCATTCACACCTGCTCAAACCAAGCGTACCAACGGGGGAAAACCAACTCTAGTGCGATTCATACAAACTAAATGAGGCAGGTGTGAAAGCTCCTAAAGGCGTTCAACTTTTAAAACATGAGCAGCAGATCACCCCAACACCTGGAAACACTCGCTGATGTGGAAAATCTGTGGAGTTCCCCTTTAACAACATCAACGTTATGTTAAGCGCGAACGTTAGTCCCCAAGACTATCTTAACTCAAGGTCCACTTACTGGCTTTCTCTGCAGCATTTGACTCTGTAAGAGCAAACTTAATCGCCTGAAAAGGACAAGTAGAAAGTGTTGTTAAATAAGATTAATAAGTAGACTTTGAGTTTAGACTTTTTGGTCAAATAAATTTATAACTGTAGTTTTTATTGCCAGTCGATAGCAAGGCAAGGCAGCTTTATTTTTATAGTATTTATAATAGTACATGCTGGTATGTATGTGTGTACGTGTGTGTGTGTGTGTGTGTGTGTGTGTGTGTGTGTGTGTGTGTGTGTGTGTGTTTGTGTGTGTGTTTGTGTACAGTATGTGTATATGTTTGTGTGTGCAGTACGTGTATGTGTGTGTGTGTGTCTGTGTGTAAAGTATATGTGTGTGTGTGTGTGTGTGTGTATGTGTATATGCGTGTGTGTGTGTATGCGTGTGTGTGTGTATGTGTGTATGTGTGTGTATTTGTGTATGCGTGTGTGTGTGTGTGTATATATGTGTGTGTGTGTGTGTGTGTGTGTGCGCGCTTGTTTAACTATATTTGCGTTGTGTGCAGTACGTGTATGTGTGTGTGTGTGTGTCTGTGTGTAAAGTATGTGTGTGTGTGTGTGTGTGTGTGTGTGTATGTGTATATGCGTGTGTGTGTGTGTCTGTGTGTAAAGTGTGTGTGTGTGTGTGTGTGTGTATATATGTGTGTATGTGTGTGTGTATGCGTGTGTGTGTATGTGTGTGTATGTGTGTATTTGTGTATGCGTGTGTGTGTGTGTGTATATATGTGTGTGTGTGTGTGTGTGTGTGTGTGTGTGTGTGTGTGTGTGCGCGCTTGTTTAACTATATTTGTGGGGTCCAAAAACCGGGAGTCCGGTTTACTTGTAGGGTCCCGACAGCTTTGTGGGTCCAAAATGCTGGACCCCACAAGGTTAAAGGTCTGTTTGAGGGTTAAGACTTGGTTTTAGGATTAGGGTTGTAATGAGGTTCTGGTTAGGGTGAGGGTAAGGGTTAAGGTTAGGGATTTAGTTGTGATGGTTAAGGTTAAGGTAAGGGGCTAGGGAATGCATTATGTCAATGACGGGTCCCCCACAAAGATAGTGCCACAAACCTGTGTGTGTGTGTGTGTGTGTGTGTGTGTGTGTGTGTGTGGATGATTACTAAAGGGTGACCATACAGATGTTTCTTTATGTTATCTGTTGATTGTTGGAGCAGACGATGCAAGAAATATTTCTGTCTGAACAGACATTGAAGTTGTATCTTATCTTATTTGTATAGCACATTTCAGCAACAAGATGGCGTGCTGCAACGCTTTAAATGGCTCTTAATGATGTAATGATTGACACATGGGCGTAAGTTTCAAGGGGGATGCAGGGGATATGTCCCCCCACCAATATTTAGAAGAGGTAGATTTGGCCCCCTTAAAACAATTTGACAAGCCATTCCCCAAAAGAGGTAACCGTTCAGGAGGCTAAGAACATGTATATATCCTCCTTTGCTGTAAATATGTTTCCCAACTATTTCAGGAACCCCTATAGTGGACCGTACCATCCTAACCTTGCAGCACACATCTCTTTTGTCTGTTCTCTTTCTCCGTGATATGAAGCTGCCTTCAAGTGCAGTCGGAAATGTCCAGATCTATCTGTCCATCTGACAGAAAACAGTAAATGTGAATATAAAGTCTACTTGTGCTACATTAGAGAGGGGGGTTAAAGAACACAACAGGGGCGTATAAAAAAAAAAAAATCACAAAATAAAGATGTGATTTGTTCAGAAAAAGGCACACATTGTTGCATAAAAATGTGTGTTGATGCTCAAAATTTTCTGGCAGAGGACCCCCCAAACCCCCCCCCCGTTTTTTTCCGTTTTCAATGTATCTCCCCCCCAATGTTGAAACAGAACCTACGCCCTTGGATTGACAGCCTATCCCACATCCCACCTTCGTTAACGAGTATCTGAAGTCTGACCAGCCAGACGGAGACACATTTCAAATGCAGGCCGAAGTCCCTTGGACAACACACAACACTATGAAATCATTTGGAAAAGAAAACGAAGCTCAGTCACTCACACAGTTTGTGGTTTTCACATAAATCACATAAACAACTCCAACCTTGCGACCCTTTGCTGTATGTCATTCCCCCTCTTTCTCCCCTTTCAAGTCTAAGCTGTCCTGTCAGAAATAAGACCAAAATTTCCGGCAGGAATCTGCCTTGCCGGCATCATTTTTTTGATATTCCTTCAACAAGCTGTCTCGTTTCTGTTTTGAATATTTGATAATTTGATCAGGCTGAAATTAACTCATGCCATTTGCAGAACGGTGCTATTACAAAAACAAAACATCATTGCATTACATAAGAATATTCACTTTTTATGACTCATGTTAAAAACAAACTCACTTGCAGTCACAACAAAACGATTACATTTTCATTATATTTTATGCACCGTGCAGATTAAATATTGTATACTGCACAGCGGAGAGTAGTGAAGAAACTAAATATTCCCATTTCACAAGCTGCATTCACAGCTTTTTTTTCTCATAAAAAGAAAGAAATGACTCGAACCGATCAATAGATGATCAAAATAATTAGAGATTAGTTGACAACTCATCGATTCATCTTTGAAGTGCGACCTGGCAGTGATTCACTGGAATATTTTTTAAGATACAGTACATTCCCTTCTTTCACATTTCGATGTTGCAGATATTTGTAGTTTCTTGGTAACATATTTGCACACAAAAGAAAATCTAAAACCCTGTTCTAGTTTTTGTCATGATGGGGCGTTAAAGTCCAGATTGATGAGGGTAACAACTATGAAAACATACTGATACCAGTACTTCAAATCTGATAAAATGACTGAAATATTCAGAATACTGAAAATATATATATATATATATATATATATATATATACACGAAGAAAAGCAGAGTGAAACAACACGACAATAATCAGTTATCAAAATAGCTGCAAATGAATGTTTTGTGTAATCGTTTCAGCCATAAATGATTAAATCTCCGTACTTATATTTTTAGTCAGCAATACATCATGTTGTCAACAAAATAAATATTTTCGTTCAAAGGGACATGAAACATTGCATTGTTCTGACTATTATAATTGCAAGTTGCAAGTTGATATTAGTTGTTATAAAAGCTTGATATTAGTTGTAAAGACTTAGCATAGTTGTTGGGAAAACGTATTATTAGTTGTTATAAAAACTTGGGAATTACTTGGAGGGACAAATTATTTGTTGTACCCTCAACTATTATCGTTAGGTTGGCAGCATAATCCAAAAAGAGTTGTTGAAACTCAAAATAATTCATGCAACTAGTTCACTCATTATTTTAAGTTGCTACGACTGAGCACATTTTACGGTGATTGCATATTGAATATCCATAACGTAAATGCACTTATTTCGACTATTCTGACCGAAATGAACGGGACATTTTAAGAAACGTAACTATGAAAACTGATACAATTACTTAAAATCTGATAAAAATACTGGATTATTTAAAATATCAAATATGTCTAGGAAAGCAGTGAAACAACACAACAATAATCAGTTATCAAAATAGCTGCAGATAAATGTTTTGCGTAATCTTTTCAGCTCCAATTGATCACTTTTTACATCTCGGTATGCATATTGAATATCCATAATATAAATGCACTTATTTCAACTGTTCTGAGTGAAATGAACTTGACATTTTAAGAAACGTAAGGGAGCATCTTACCTGCTGCAAGCTGAGATGACTTTCTCTCTCTCTCTCTCTCTCTCTCTCTCTCTCTGTCTCTGGGAAGCTTTTCATTGACTGACCAGCAGGACGAGAGACTGGACAGATAGAGACGGAAGAAAAGGAGGGGAGGAGAGCTGTAAAATTTTCTCATACTTGAAGAATTTTTCCTCCCTCTCGTCCTCCTCCTCCTCTCTTTCTCTCTGATGTAATTCTGTGTGCTTTACAGGTCCCTGCAGGGCGGAGGATTTGCGATGGAAAACATCTGAATTTTTAACATGTTTTTTAGGGAACGCGGAGGCTTAAAGCCGTCTCTGTCCTCGCCTGGACCAGTGGGGGAAAATGTAACTAAGTACATCTACTCCAGTACTGTACTTAAGTACACTTTTAAGGGTACTTGTACTTCTTCTTTTCATGCCACTTTCTACTTCTACTCCGCTACATTCCGGAGAGAAATATTGTACTTTTTACTCCACTACATTCATCTGTTACAGCTTTAGTTACTAGTTACTTTACACGTTAAGATTCCTGCACGCAGAACACATGTAGTTTATAAAATCTGATGTTTTATTGACTGAAATGAATGAAACTAGCTGACAATATAATACATGATAATACAGATATAGACAGAGGATAAAATACCCATGAATGCATTCATTTATTCATCACGGCTCACAACAGTGTCAACGATGCCGACTGTTTAGTGCCGCTATTCCAGAAAAAAGACAAAACTCTTCTTTATTTAAGAGTCCTGTGTCTCTGCTCAGATGGAAGTAATGTCAGTCAGGCTGTGTGTGACGGCTCTGAGGATTTCATCACGGTGATAATTTATATCACATCATAGCTTCGGGAATTGTGCTAAAATGACGGCAGAAAGATAGTTATTTTTATTGCACGGGGCAGAACAATTCAAACCATCTGTGATGCATCGGGCGTTATATGAACATTAATCATCGTGTTTGCAGGAAGCTTTGGGTTAGCGTCAACTTAGTCTCTCGTGCTCTGGTTTATTAGCATTTCTTTAAACCAATCACAATCGTCTTGGGGCGGGGCTAAGCTCCGGACGGAGCCACGGTTTCTCTGCAAACTAGCCTCTGGAAGGAACTTGTTTTGGTGGAACGTGTACGTTCAAAAGTAGTTTTAGTCGTGCAACAGAAAACTCAGATTGGACAGATAGTCTAGCTAGCTGTCGGGATTTACCCTGCAGAGATCTGAGGAGCGGTTAACCATAGTCCTCAGAAATCAGCCGGAGGTTAGAACGCCAACACAAAGACAGAGGAAGGAGAACGGACATCCGGCCGAAAAGAGGGACATCCGGCGGAATTTCAGGCGACAACGGAGCAATCCTGGAAATGAAAAGTCGTGGATATAGACTAATGAGCTTCAGATGTTCATTAGGTTTTGACTTTTGGAGCTGAAGACAATCAAGTGTGTGAACCATCAACTTTACGACTCTGAACTCTGCCACCTGAAACTCCTCCGTCTGTCTGTGTGTGAATCTTTTTTAACAACTTGTTTTTCCACTTGACATGTTGACATTTTGCTCAGAAAAGTTCACTTCAATCCAACGGAAGAGTTGAGGGTTCTCCAAGTTATATTGAAGACTTTTTATAATCATCATCAACATTATTGCCGGACTCAAGGTCCATTCAGAAGACACAGACATGCCATACAACATACATTAAAAACAGAGAAATAAAAACAAAAGAAACGATACTGCATTTCTATAAAAGACACTTATACCAGTGTTTCCATAGTGATGATTGGTATCATATGGCACTAAACCTAGGATTTACTAACAGCATATCAATGCTGTTCTGGGAGACGTTCAGGCGACAAATGAGTTTGTAGATCAGACTCCTCAATAGTGCCTGGAAGCTGCTGACCCCTGCATTACAAAACAGGCCACCTGCACTAGAGCACCTGGGTTTGTTGAGCAGTTTCCTCATACAGTCATTATAAGCAACCTTAAGCTTCTGCATGCTTGCCTTTTTAAACTTAGTCCATAAGGGAGCAGTAAACAAAGGAGTGCAACATGCTTTAAACAGACTCATTTTGAAATTTAGTGCCAACTTCACAGCCATTTAATGGAAAATCAGTGTGGAGTTTAAGCGCGAGAAAAGAAGTATTTACGAGGTAACGTTAGCTAATTTTCCCGTCCCAACCCAGAGCAAAACTTCTCTCTCAACCTCTGCCATACTACAATCAAAAAACAAGTAAGGGAAATATGACAGTGTCTTCCTTTACAAACCGGTCAAATGGCCTCCAGATTTTGTCATACACCCCCAATTTACCCCTCAATATATATATATGTCAGTCGCTCCATGCTATAGTGCTTTCTTGGCCGTAGTACCAATACATTTATATTCTTGGGATTTCAGATTGGTTGGATACAGGTGCACGTTACCTACATTTATTAAAACATTTTTGTGACGTGTGTTTCTACTCTTATACTCGTTGATATAAAATATCTGTCGCACATATTGCTATGAAACTAAAAATACAAAATACTTATTAATGAAGTGACAGCATTTCATTTTAATCCTACGAAAGGACAAGAAAAGAAGACCTTTATGAACAACATTCAAAACTTGTTGAATATTAAATTAAAGACTTTTTTATTATTAGCATTACCAAAGACGGACTGGCCACCTGGAATTTGGGCAAATGCCAGAATGGCCGCCCTCTATGGGCCGCTACCGTTAAAAACAATAACTTGTCTTTTGGTCCATCTTGATGAGTTATTTTATGCATGCAGCCACAAATATTGCCAATGACACGCAACAACGTACTTTCCATTATATGTTTAATATATTTTTAATTGCCATCTGTGATTTCCTTCGCATAGGCTAAATAAAGGTATTTCCATCATAAATTGCTGCATGAAAGTGGATCAGGATGAAGGAAATTAAGTCTTTGACAATAAAAATATCCCTGGGGGAGGACACCCAGACGCCCCACTTTAATATGTCTATTCTGATCCATATGTACAGTATACCTGCTAAAATACATTACATTACTACACTAGCGCTGAAGATCTTTGCCCGAACCCGACGGGACCCGATGGTCGGGCCGGGCTCGGGCTTGCGCTCCGGGTTGCGCGGTAAATGAGCTGTCAGGTGGTGCATTTCGATTAGCGCGAAAATGGATGCTGAGGAGGTGAAACGGAGGCTGGCCTCTGGAGGACTTATTTTATTTCTTTGTTCCAGCTTCCAAATGGCCGATAGCCTCTGTTAGTCATGAATACATGATGTTAAAACATTTATAAATGACTCATTCTTGACTAAAGGCAAAAGAGCTGTGCGTGTGCGTGCCACATTTGAATAATGTCGGCCTGTAAACGGGTTTGGCCTTTTAAAAAAGCTGTCAATCAAAATGTACTTGTCGGGCTCGGGCCTTGTCGGGCTCGGGCCTTGTCGGGCCCGATTACAGCTCTAGACTACACCACTGCACCCCCCTCCCCCATCATACTGTGGCTATGCAGTGCTCTTTTCATATTTTGGTGAAACTTTTGTGATGTGCATTGCTCTTACCGTGTTTTGGTGGAGCTGTTCTATTATGTACTGTGCTTTAATATCGAGCCTAATTTGTGCTGAATGTGCCTTTAGTGGAGCGTATCCCATCGTTCGCTTGACACTCTCAGATGTTGGCTTGTTGTCGACGTATGTTAACCCTCCTGTTGTCCTCGGGTCCCATATTCAAAACGTTTCTACATCAGAAATTTGGGTTTTCATTCAACCAAATTGTCAAAAAATAATGGTTCCATTCAACCATTACTCTTCACAAGTAAAATAAAAGATCAGCTCCGTACTCTCATTGAATTTGGGTGTTTTATTCAATTTTATAGCATTTGGTGAGAAAAAAATGACAAAAGAACATTGAAAAGAGTGACAAAAATGTCTGTATGTTTTGCTGTTGCTTTTTATCAATCTCTGAGTGGGATTGGTAGGGGTTAAAAATAGGGCCGGGGGTGTTACAAACGCCAGGGCCAGTTGTTTGATCCCAGTCTGTCACTGAGCATTGCTGAGGATTATTGGGAGACCGGGTTTCCCAGGTTCCTGCCAGCTCTGCTGCACATTGTGGGACTGTGAGATACAGACTGCGGTGGTTTCAGGCTCACTGATCAGAGGTCAGAGGCCGACCAACTTTACTGTCAGGTTTATGGGTCGCCCCTTAAGCCTGACAGACCCTCCGGAGGGCAAAAACACTTAGTGCTCCCCCGGGCGTCAGAAGACAGTAGCTGGCACGCCACGCTTGCATTCTTCACTCTCTGAGGCTCTCTTTACATACAGCTGCTACACCTGGCTGCTAATCTCAGAGTGGATTCCTAAAAATGTAAAAAAAAAAAAAAAATGGGATGCTTGGGTAACGCAGGAGCAAAAATAACAATGTTCATGTTTTCCAAATATCCCCTTTTTATTCATTCTGTGTGACACACTTTAGCAAAAAAAAAAAGAAACTAATATATTAACAAAAATGTTATGTCTTAATACATATGAACTATTTCTATTATAATAGCAGTACACTGCACTTTTGTTCATGTGATTTTCACCTCCCTTTTTTATATCTATATTCTATAAGTTTATTAGCACCTGTTCTTTGGTTTATTTTCTATTTCTGTGTCATGCCATGGCGCGAGTAGTTAAAGCATGAAGTAAGGTGAGGAAGTATAAGAGTGCCAAATGTCCGTGGCAGGTTTGGGGGAAGGGGGATGGGGGGATGTTGGGGGGGGGGGGGGGGGTGGAGGGGTCAAACAAGCACAGGACTTTCACCCAGGGATCCAGAGTTTGTGACCTTAACACTTAAGATCTGCCCCAACCCTGTTCTTTTAAATCGAGACTTCAAACCTTTCTGGTTGCCATTGCTGTCCCTGAAGTCGTTTAGAGACGGTCATTCCTACACGTTTATGCTTCCCTCCCCTTCCTCTCTCTCTCTCTCTCTCTCTCTCTCTCTCTCTCTCTCTCTCTCTCTCTGTGTGTTTGCCGTTCTCAAACTCCGTTCTCTTCGGGAAACAACAACAAACTTTGAGCTAGCGAGCTACACGCTAAAAGTTGCAATTCTTCAATTATTTTTTGGGCATTTTAGGCCTTTATTTTATAGGACAGCTGAAGTTATGAAGGGGGGGAGAGAGGGGGAATGACATGAAGCAAAGGGCTGTCAGAGTTGAACCTGCGGCCGCTGCGTTGAGGAGTAAACCTCTATATATGGGCGATATATGGCCGTGTGCTCTACCAAGTGAGCTACCCAGGCGCCCGAAAAAATCAAGTTTGGCAGAACATTTGGATGGTGCAACAAGGCAGGCCTGCTTGGTTCTTTCGGGGAACGATTGTAAAGATTTATAAAGATTATGTTTAGGTTGTTTCCTCTCTAACTGGGACGTTTTGGGACTGATTGGTGGGATTGCTGTGGACGAAGTACACACGGAGATACACTGGTAAGAGTCAATGAGGTCACGTTACTGTATTGCGTCAACAGTTAACCTCATGTAATATTGTATGTGGCGTTTCCTTTTGCGGGGTGCAAATAATCCACCAAAACAAGTTCCTTTCTGAGACTATTTAGCAGAGCCACCGTCGCTGCGTCCGGAGCTCAGCGCCGCCCAAGACGATTCCGATTGGTTTGGTCCACTTCTGGACAAAACGTATTGTCAATATTAGGAGGTAAACTCTGGAGTAGCTTGCCCCTCCCAATAAAAGAGTGACCTACATTCAACACCTTTAAAACTCACTTAAAACAGTGGCTCCTAGAAAACCAGAGATGCTCTCACTTCTGTCACACATTTCACCACCCGTACACTTTCACTGTTAAATTGAATGCAGTATAGAGGTGGATGAATAATGTCTTTGTCATCATGTATTTTTGTTTTGTTTTGTTTGTTTTGTCAATGTATATGTCACCATTATGTGTACCTTTTAATGTATAGTGAATGAGTGCTGTATGACTGCTGGCTGTCTCTATGTTAGTCATATGTCACCTGCCTAGGGACTGCAGATGAAAAAGTAGTCATTTTTACTAATTCTGGCATATTTACATGGTGTTTTTTTATACAACAATGTTCATAAATATGTATACTCCCAATCAAATAAACCAATAAAATAAAATAAAAAATAAAGCTTTGGTGCGGAACTTTTTTTATATCATTAAACGTCCGTTACATTCGAGCCGTTGCCAAATGAGTTGATACAAAGCTAATGAAGACTATCAGCTCCAGACAACTCAGTACGACTATGTTCAGAAGATTGTGTCAGTCCATCATGTTTTTTTTTTTTAATCCTCCGTGTCCTCCTTGGCTACTAGCAACTGCGTGGAGGAGGGGTGGGCGTGGTGCGCGATCACGGAAGGCTTGTATCACGTGGACGCGCCAACAGTTTTGTCGTCATTACTTAGAATTCCTCATGGGGGAGACAGAAACGACGCACTGTAGGCTGTAAAGAAATGCAAACAACCCACAGCGCTGTGGAGACAGAGCTGGAAATGTGAGACTGCTGCTTATGTAATGTATGTAATTGCCTGTGTGTCCAAATTCTGCTATATAAATAAATTGCCTTGCCTTCCAGTCTTAAACTGAATAATCAGTAAATGATTAATAATAATAAAAACAACAATGTACAGTGGCTAGATAGGTCTCTTGGCAGCTTTGACAGTGTATGAAGCGAGATATTTATGTCTCTGGGAAGATTCCTGCATCCTCCTCCGGCCTCTCAGAGAACTAATCAGCTGAACTACTAACTTTAACTACCGAGCTCTAAAGCCTTTTTAGTCTGCCCCTGCAGACTCATCAACAGGACTTATACGGTTTCTCAGGGAGCCCTGAAATGACTGAAATGCCTCAGACACTCGGACCACATGCACAACGAAGCGAAGCCTAATTGCACCATATGTGCTTTTCAAACCGAGCCAAGCCGAGTCTGTTGGAAACGAAAAAAGGCACACACACACACAAAAAAAATGAAAATAACGAGAGCATGGACGTTGTAAAGCTGGAAAACGCTAATTGAATTGGACACTTACGTCTTGATTGCCCTGTCAATAACTGTGACAGATGTAGTTTGTGTGTGCGACCGGGAAACAGCCACTTCCAACGTGGGTCATTTGTTTTGTTTCTTTCCGACGCGGTTTCAGTCAGTTTTTGACCCGCAAATGGCAAACGTGCGAGGCTAAGAGCCTTTCTGCTTTCACTCAAACGTCGAGCAAAGAATGACTTAAGAAAGGCTGCGTGACGGTATCGCCAACATCAAAGGGTTTTTAGTTGTTGGATTTGAAATCACGTCCACTGAAAGAAATGAACCCTTTTTTTGAGTTTATAAAACTGTAAGAGCTGTACGTTTAGAAATACACAGCTGTGGTTGCCAAAGAGATGACGTCCTCCAGTAGGTTCCATAAAGCCATTTGTCACTTGTTACGAACGCCGTCCGCTGGGATTGGAAGGGGAAGGGAGGTGGGAGGTTGCTGGTTCAATTCCAGCTGCTGTCTGACAAGTTAAACGGCTGTTTTTCTATCCCGCAAAGTGGCAGTAAAAGTGCTGCTGCATCCACACAGGGCAGAATTGTCCTAATGTGAGGAAACAGAGGTGCTGTTGAGGGTTACCAGGAGTCTCACACACACACACACACACACACACACACGTAACGTGAGCTATTTAAATCAGCTGATACATGGTTAAAACTCATTAGATCTTACCAGTGTATCTCCGTGTGTACTTCGTCCACAGCAATCCCACCAATCAGTCCCAAACCGTCCCAGTTAGAGAGGAAATGCCCTAAACATATTCTTAGTAAATCTTTACAATCATTCCCTGAAAGAACCAAGCAGGCCTGTCTTATTGCATGATCCAAACATTCTTCTAAGCTAGACATTTTCAGCGTGTAGCTCACGCTGGGCAATCGCCGTTTTGCATTGCATTCAGTTTATTTAAAGTGCTCATATTATGCTCATTTTCAGGTTCATAATTGTATTTAGAGGCATCTGACTTCTGTTCCATCTTTTTTGAGAGTCGCACATGCTCAGTACCTAGGTAAGGACTACTAGCCAGTCAGAAGCAGAGTATGAGGGCGTGCCCTGACAGTACCTAGGTAAGGACTACTAGCCAGTCAGAAGCAGAGTATGAGGGCGTGCCCTGACAGTACCTAGGTAAGGACTACTAGCCAGTCAGAAGCAGAGTATGAGGGCGTGTCCTGACAGTACCTAGGCAAGGACTACTAGCCAGTCAGAAGCAGAGTATGAGAGTATGACCGTCGTTTAAATAGCAAATGCACCTGCGACCATCTTTGCGCCCATGGGCGTGCTGGTCTTACAGGGAGGTGTGTTCAGGTGCATTCTGGGCGTGTTGCTATCTTGAGACAGCGGGAAGTGATGGCGCCATTGACCAACAAAAACCTGGTCTAAAGTCAATAACGCAGCATTTCATTGTTATTTTAACAGCAAATTAGTAAAATGCTCCTAGGCTCGTGCACAGCGCACACTATGCTTGTTACACACACAGGGACGCACAGCAGCACACACACATGCAGAAGATTACAAATAAAAATATTAAGCAGCAAATCCTCCATCATAATAGCAATGCTCCAAGGTCCAAACGCGCCTGGCTTTTAAAGGGAATGGGAGATGCCATGTTTAAATAGCGGACTTCCTGTTGGGTTTAGGGTATGGCTCCAATGACCTTTTTTGTACGTCTTGACATGTTACATATGTGTACCAAGTTTCGTGAGTCTACGTTAAACGTACTGCAGGGGCTACATTTTTTAAGTTTTGTAGGGGACGCTAGCAAGCCATTTTTGTGCGCCTACTCCAGAAACCCTTAAAATATGTAAATATTCACCAGGCTTGATGCGACCGCCAATTTTGGTGAGTTTTTGAGTACGTTAAGCCCCTCAAAAAGGCAATTAATTTGCCGGAAGATTAATAATTCCTTTTTGTTTCAATAGGGCCTTCGCCGCTGTCGGCGCTCGGGCCCTAATTATCGTGCCGTCATATTTCACTTTTTTAGAATGAAGTCTCCAGACCTAATCTGCTTCCTCTGTCCAATAGGTTAAACCTGTGGACCGAGTGTTTTTAGAAGAGCAATAATGTTATTTTTTCCTTTTCTCCTCCTCGTCACTAAATGACTCTGTTCTTTCTATTCCTGCCTGCAGCTTGTTTCAACCCCCAGACCTGATCCCCAGAGTCACATCAGAGGCAAAGTCAAACCCCCTTCAAACCCCTCAGATGTTTTAACTTTGTCAGAGCAACGAGAGAGATGGACAGACGAAGACACAGAGGGAAGGGGAAAAAAAGAAATCTGTTGGACTCGTTTCATTTTTAGCCAAAAGCACAGACCTCTCGGCTTTTGGACAAATGCTGTGTGAGTGCGAGCAGTCGGCCACATTTAGCAATCAGGACTTTATGTGCACGAGTGTATGAGTGTGTGTGCCGTTCACACACATTATAAACAGCTCCTTTTTTTGGGTCCTGCGGGTCATAATATACACATAAAAAGGACTATCACATTGTGTCCCTTATGTCACTCTATGTGCAGTGTGTGCAGGTGGGAGGTTGAAGTATTTTGTCAGCCGTCACCTGTCAAACTCATTCACACGTTAATAAGCCGTACAGGAACTCCGCTTGTTTTTGTAGTCGACTGAAACAGACTATAAGCGAGTTAAAGACTGCAAAGGAGAAATATTTTTGGACAGGATTTGCACTCAAAATAGTACGGAGCCCCTGAAGCACGCGGGCCAAATATGGCCCCCCGCAGATTTTGATCCGGCCCGCAATATACACAATACATTTTGACACACCAAGGGCCCTATCTTGCCCGTGTCTTTGCTAGTTTAAGACCGACACAGTTGTCAATTTCCCGTCCAGCGCCCGCGTCGTTTAAATAGCAAATGCACCTGCGCCCATCTTTGCGGCCATGGGCGTGCTGGTCTTACAGGGAGGTGTGTTCAGGTGCATTCTGGGCGTGCTGGTCTTACAGGGAGGTGTGTTCAGGTGCATTCTGGGCGTGCTGGTCTTACAGGGAGGTGTGTCCAGGTGCATTCTGGGCGTGTTGCTATCTTGAGGCAGTGGGAAGTGACCATTGACCAACAAAAACCTGGTCTAAAGTCAATAACGCAGCATTTCATTGTTATTTTAACAGAGCATTAGTAAAATGCTCCTAGGCTCGTGCACAGCGCGCGCACACTATGCTTGTTACACACACAGGGACGCACAGCAGCACACACACATGCAGAAGATTACAAATAAAAATATTAAGCAGCAAATCCTCCATCATAACAGCAATGCTCCAAGGTCCAAACGCGCCTGGCTTTTAAAGGGAATGGGAGATGATCTCTGATTGGTTGATTGCATGTTACACCCAAAACACACCTCTGATTAATGAAGACACCAAGTACAACCCTTTTGAACCACGCGCCCGGCGCACGGACCCTTTTTTTCCGCCGTCAAACTAGCAAAAGTGGATTTGGACACGCCCTAAACGCACCTGCGAGGGCGCTTCACGCCGTGCGCTCAGATCGTGAAAATAGGGCACCTAGTTTTTGTTGCTTTCTCAGAAGTTTCTGTCACTTTTTCCGACCTTTGGGGCGCTTTTTTTTCTATGATGGCTGAGGAACATTTTTGCTGACTTTAGCAAGACTCTCAGGGTTTCATTCAGATGTTGGCAATCAGTCTGCGACAGTACCCAGTTGAGTCTCTCTCTCTCTCTGGGAAGTATGCTATGGTGTGTGTGAAGCCTACCCTGGAAATCCAGAGTTCTGGCGAGAGTCACTCTGGCATTCAGTAACGATGCTCATTAACTAAGCTCTTGTAGCCGAGCTGCACCAATCACATCGGAGTATCTGATATAGGCGGGCCAGAGGCGAGCTAAACAGATGACGACAGCGCTGTGACGTCAAAGTCATTAGTAAAAATTGCAAGATGGCTACGGATGAACACCAGTTATTAGAATCGGCTTTAGCCGCTACGATGAACGAGTTAGACTTGGCTTTTTATCTAAAAGAGAAACAGAAGACGGCGCTCCTATCGTTCCTTTGCAAAAAAGGACGTTTTTGCTGTTTAATCTACCAGTTAGCTCCTCTGGTAGCTAAGAGTTTAATCTACCAGTTAGCTCCTCTGGTAGCTAAGCGTATGGGGCTTAGTTGTGATTGGTCGTAGTGTTATCCAATTGCGTGCAGTGAGATTTTCAAATGCACGCTGGGTGCCGCCCTTCAAGTTGGGCCATTTTTATTACTCAATGCCAGACCCTTAATCTTTCAGATCTGGGTCTGGATTTCCAGGCTACTGCGACAGTGGAATCGCTTGAAAAGTCGTTTGGTGTACGGTTGGCATTAGACGCCAGAATGTGTATCACATCTTCTCTCCGCACTTTGCATCACAGGTTAATTTGAAGTATAGTATATATATATATATATATATATATATATATATAGGAATAGTCAACAGAAGAGGTGAAGTCATTATGACAACAGAGGAAATTGGTCGTTAGCTGAGAGAGGAGAGAGCTGGTACGGCCAAGTCATTAGAGGGAGAAGAGAAGAGGAGAGAAAGAGTGATCCAAAGAGCTGAGAGGAGCCAAAAAAAAAAAAAACCAGGAAAGGAAAAAAGTCATTAGAAAAGGAAAGTGAAGGCTTGTAAAGTGCTCCGTGCGTCTTGGCGAGTGTTGGTTAACGTGCCTCGCTGAGCATCCAACCGGCTACCAGCCGCTCTGCAGAAGCAACATCTCTTTTTCTCTTCATCCTTTCTTTTCCATTCTTCCATTAAAGGCAACTGAGTTATGTTCTTTGAGTTGTAAGCAAGGCAGGTCTGCTTGGTTCTTTCAGGGAATGATTGTAAAGATTTACAAAGATTATGTTTAGGTCATTTCCTCTCTAACTGGGATGTTTTGGGACCGATTGGTGGGATTGTTGTGGAGATACACTGGTAAGAGCCAATGAGGTTTAACCATGGATCAGCTAATTTAAATAGCTCACGTTACTGTATTGTGTAACTGTTAAAGGTGCAGTAGGTAAGACTTATAAAACTACCTTTCTGTCATATTTGCTGAAACTGACCCTGTTCACCATGTTCCAGTAGAACTACATGAAGCAGGTCATATTATTTGTAGTGAGATCACAACCCTACCTACAGCACCTTTAACTTCATGTCATATTGTATGTGGCGTTTTCTTTTGCGGGGTGCAAATGTTCCACCAAAACAAGTTCCTTCCTGAGACTATTTAGCAGAGCCACCGTCGCTGCGTCTGGAGCTCAGCGCCGCCCAAGACCATTGGGATTGGTTTAAAGAACTACAAACAACCCAGAGCGTTTTTTTTTGTCCTATCCCAATTCTCTAGTTTGGTGGGTGTGTCAGAGATGTGATCCAATCAGCGGAGGCGTGTCTGTAAACTCGTGGTAATAAAAAGGCAGAGCGCACACAACAGGACGTTCAACGCACCCCCTTTTCGGTTTTTTCTTTTTAAATGTGTTGCTACGTTTTGTTGGGGCTGAACGTGGCCCATGAGGGCTGTGGTGTATTGGTGTAGTCCACATCAGTGTTTATCAAATGGGGGTATGTGTCCCCCTAGGGGTACTTTGGAGTACTGCAGGGGGTTTGTGCCCCCCTAGGGGTACTGTGGAGGACTGCAGTCTTTCAGTTTCAAGGCTGTAGTTACTTACTGTCTTTTTTTCTCTCCAAGTTTGTCGCTTTTTTCAAAGTTTTTGTCACCTTTTTTTGAAGGTTTTGTCGTGTGTTTTGACATATTCTATCGCTGTATTGTTCTCCTCTTGTCCTCCCTAATTAATCATGCTGGTTAGGGGCTACATGGCTTAAAAAAAGGGGGTAGATTATTGAAAGGAAATGCAGTACCACTGCAGTACAGTATACCCACTACAATACATTAGACTACACCACTGCTCCACAGGTCTGGCAATGCGAGACTACTGACACCGTGTATGCTTCCTGCCGTTCCACGGACGGCGACTCTGAGTCCAGGTTTAGTTTGAGGTGAGGTCAGTTTGAAGAGGGATGTCATGGTGTAGGAGGCCTGTTCCTGCTGAGCTGCAGTCACTGTGATCACACGGGTTTTCAGGGTTCACATGAAACTGAAAAGCCGCCGTGTGGTTGGTGGTTGAGTGTGTGAGGTTTCGTTTTCTCCACTTTCCCGTGTGCTGCACAGTCCTCGCTCTGTGTTTCTAACCACCGGCAGTTAAAATGACTGACGGCCTCTTCTCGCTTCAAACCACAAGAACCACATCTGGGCAGCACATCGAGAACCTGCAGTGTGTGAACGAGTGTTTGTTTTTGAACTTCTCTCAACGCACCCACGGTTGCCTGTGTGTGTGTGTGTGTGTGTGTGTGTGTGTGTGTGTGTGTGTGTGTGAACAGGAAACATTGTTTTTGCAGCGGGGAGTTTTTATTTTCATTTCATTCAACGTTTCGACCGGACATTAAAACTAGGGCTGTCAGCGTTAACGCGTTAATCGTGATGCAATTAAGGGCCGACGCGATGCGATTAATTTTTTTTTTAATCGCATGCCGGCATTTATTGATTTATTTTACACTTCACTCGGCTTGGCGTCGTGCCTAACAGGCTACTATCTTGACCCTTTGCAGCACCGTTACTTATCATCAAGCTGCCACTTCCTCCTAACACATCCTGCTGCTGCAGGCTGCAGCATGACGGAGAAAGACAGCAGCAATGAAATCCTGAATGACGCTTTTTATTTTCCAAAACTCCCGCACGGCTCGTAGACAAGTCAAAGCCACATGCACGTTGTTTAAAGCCGAATTAAAATATCATGAAGCACGTCAAACGTGAGCTACCACCTATGAGCTAAGCATAGTAGTACAGTTAACGTGATGCTACCAGCTAGCATGCTACCTACTCAGGAGAGTGCTACTTGCCGACCTGTTGATGAAACCAAATCCCAAAAAAGTTGGGGGTTTCACATCAGGGACCCCGTATCGTACCAGGGAACGATTGAGTTTTGAACCGGTTATGAAAATTGAATACTCATTCCTCTAAAACAGACGGCAGATCCGGCAGCGCTGCAGCCTTCGACTCGCGGTCTGAGCTTGGCGGTCGGCGCCCGACTGAGAGGCTTGGACCCAAAAATGCAGAGTTAAAGGTATTTTATTAAACAAAAGACTTACATAACATAAGGTGTCCTGAGGAAGATAACCCAGGCACAAACAAAGATAAACCAGAAGACATGACGACGCAGGGAAAACCAAGAAGGGGAGACAATGAGCTGACAAGAGACAAAGACAGCACAGAGACTAAATACACAAGGAAATGAGGGTGAAACAAGGGACAGGTGACACGAGGGCTCAGGAACAGGTGAAACACATCAGGGCGGGGCAGACAATCAGAAAGGCGGGAAAACACAAGGCAGGAAGTAAAGCAAGACATAACAGGGGAGAGAGAGAGAAACTACAAAATAAAACAGGAAAACTACAACAGAAGCCCACAGTCGTGACAGCGACAGCAGCGGCTCTTCTCTACACTGTAGCGACAAAAAACGGTAAAAAACATGTTGTTCTGTGGGATTTTGTCTCTTTGTGTAGCTGGTTTGTGTCTCTTTTAAAAAAATCATTTTTGTTCACTTTGGGTTTGCCGTTTTATTTCTCTCTCTCGCAGTGTTCGAATATAAATGTTCATATTCGACTGTTTCTTTTTATAAGTCAAATATATATTTGAATATTGGCAAGTTGGCACTGGAGGTAAATTGGGCAGAATTATCCAACGTGACTGTGATTCCAAAAGGAAACTGGGCCGACGCAGCCACATGTTGAATGCCCTCATACACGTTACACACATCCACGCACATCCATCTGTCTGTGTGTGTATACAAGGGGTCCTTGTTGTGGTCCTCAAACTGCCAGCTGCTGTGAAATACGACGGACCAGACTGAGAATCTATTAGAGGCGAGGGGATCTAGCTCGCGCCCCCGTTCTCCGTACAACACCGATGCAAAGTGACTGCAGCATTACCTCAGGAGGGATCAGGTTTTCATTAGCGCGAGTAGATCATGTACAACAGGCCCGTCCGGACCCGTCCGTCTGTCTGGCTGCACGCCTGCTCTCTCCTCCGCTGAACGCAAGGCAGAAAAAAAGACGGGAAAAAAGGGGAAAATCAGCCCACAGAAACACACATATAACTCATGTGCTCTTACCTGCCAAGCCTCTCTGACCTAATGGCGCGTTACGCTGTTGACTGACACCGCGAGGGTCCGGCTCTGTGATTTTAAAAGGACACAAGACGACGTTTGGAAATCTCTGCAGCGTGGAACCAGATTTTCTGAGCTGTTAGCGAAGACACAAATCCTGCAGCTGGTGCTGCAGAAAGATGTGAATTATGTCAAGATGTCATGTCATTGTGGCACGGGTGTAATAGATGACTGCAAACCGTGTCCTTCAGCACGCACTCCGGCAGTTTGCTGTTGAATGTGAAGGATGGGGATGAGATGTGGTGTGTAGAAACTGAAAGCTGCTTCAGCATGGTTTTGGTTCTGACCCTGCGGACGGCGGACGGCGACCGGGCCTTTCGCAGACGATCTAACCACGATCTCTGCTGTGCTCTGGCTGCGCCGCCGTTTTTGTTCTGTCCTCCGCCACGCGCCATACCACACCGGGAGCGTCTTACAATATGTGTCCAGTGTCAGCGTCATTTCTACGTTTCCCATTCATTTCTATGGGAGCAACTGTGCAATACATTCTGGTAGCGTCGCGGGGCCTTTGGAGAAGCGAGGCGTCGAGTCGCCCGCTCCTCATTTGCATAAAGTTGTATCCAGCCAACTTTATGCAAATGAGGAGCGGCCGGCTCGGCTCGCCGCCTCTCAAAAGCTGACGTTAATCTTTTAAACTGACCTTTGTCGATCTGAAATGAAGACAGATTCAGCAACTGCTTAGCCTATCTCTCGCTTAAAATGTTTTCAGAAACACATTTCGGTGAACTATTTTCGTAAAATAAGAGATCGTATTCCGAATGAGCTGCCGTTACGGTCGACCCCCGTGATGCGTTCGTCCAACCAGGTGCAGCCATCGCGGTTGTAGGAGGGCGGAGAAACTGTTTTCTTTGCTTGTCAGTGGTCAGTGAAGAGAAACTGGTGGCAAGCCCACTATAGTGCAATGCTGGGAAGGGGGGCGATCCCATCTGTGAAAACAACACGTATATGGACACGTACCGTCAGAAGCGAAGCGTCTTGCTGCCTGACTCACAGGTTTTATTGTCTCTACGAGTACTTTACAGAATAATCCTGTGTTTATTAAGCTAATACCTACCTTCCACTCCAAGCACTCCTACAGTTAAACTCCATGCCTTCTCTTCTCTGGGGTTGTCCTTAGAAAGAGTATCTGTGATGTCTTGTGTTGTTCCACCTCCAAGATTAATCTCTCGACTCTCGTTGTCCGTGGTGATGTAGAGGAGATGTGCAGTAGGAGTGTGCAAAAAAATCAATTCACATTTGTATCGCGATTCAAGCTCTACCGATTCAAAACTGATTCATTGAATTCCAAAAATCGATTCGCATTTTTGTATTGTATGTCTACTGCAATAACATGGGAAAAGTAACTACATTTACATACTGTGAATCGTTTTTTGTTTTTTTTGGTGACAAAAAGGTGACAAAAACTTGTTCAAAATTGGAAAAAAAATGAGAAAAAATGAGAAAAAAAAAATGACAAAAACATCATCAAAAAAACTTGACAAAAGTGACAATAAAATTGGAATAAAATCGACAAAAAAGTCGAGAAAAGTGTAGAAAAAGAACAACAAAATGTTGAAATTTCGACCCAGAAAAACACAAAGTTGCAGGTCGACAGGAAGACTCCACAAGGGTAAAAGTGTCCTGGAAGTTTATTCCAGATCTGCGGTGCATAGAAACTGAAATCTGCTTCTGCATGTTTGGTTCAGACACCAGATGATTTTAGCGCTCTGGAGAACTCCGAACAGAACAGCGTATCACGCAACCCGGTCTCACGCCAGTTCGTGATATGTTCACGTTATTTTGATTCATTGCTTCGTGTACAGGTCACTATTTTCTCGTTTATTTCGTCCAAATAACCATTTATTTGGACGAAACTGCCATTTCACGAACTGCCATGACACTGGGATGCTCTGGGGGACGCAACAACAGGGAAATGAAACGCCACACGCCGGCCACAACAACGGGACGGGACATTTGTGGTTAGGAAAAGAAGAACGGGGAAAGGAACCGTCACACGCAGGAGACGCCGACAACAACGGGACGGTTGTGGTTAGGAAGAGAATAACGCGGAAAGGAACTGCAGCACGCAGGTCTCCGGGGTGAAAGTCCTGTGTTGTTTGACCCATCCTCCCCTTTTCGCCTTATCAGTACTACTCTCTACCGTAATCGTTCTGTGATCATGAAATATGCTTCCCATTGAAATACATTACTTTAAAATTTGTGCTCACCACACGAAAATAACGACATTAACGTGTTCAGTACACGAATCAATAGATTCAACAACGGGACCTTTTCACGATCTGCCGTGAGACTGGGCTGTTTCACACGTGTATTCTGGCCCCAAACCATTCAGAGCTCTGTAGGTCAATGACAGTATTCTGAAACCAGTTCTTTGAGTCATAGGAAGCCAGTGCAAAGCGCTGAGAACAAGGGCGATATGTTAACATTCAGCCGTATTTTGAATACGCTGCAGTTGTTTAACCTTTGTGTTGTCTTCACCGTCGTCATTCCGGGTCACAATTGAAAAATGTGGTTTTTTTGGAACTTTTTGGACACTTTTTAAACGTTTTTGTCCCTCTTTTCAACGCTTTTGTTAAATTCATGGTCAATAAATCGAATAAAATGACATTATACCTAATTTTTGAGTTTGAAAAAAAGCAGATATTATGAATTATGTCGACTGGTTTATGTCAAAGTTTGGTCAGGATGCTGTTTTGAAACATGTTTTTTTCAAATGCCATGAAATTAAATAAAACAACCACAATGCAATGCAGGTAATCATTAATCTTACCTGCGAAGAACATGGATGCATGGATGTATATGTTGCATGGGTTCCATACAACGTACATACATGCAAGTTATTTTGAGGCAATTTGGTTAAAAAACCCATATTTCTGATATAAAAAAACTTTGAAAACGGGTCAAATTTGATCACCTTTTGATTAAATCACCTATAAATGTGCAAACCAAAAATGAAGGGTTCGGTTCAGAGTTCCTTCTACTATGTCAGAGCGTCCTCCCTAAAAAAAGGCTCCGAGAAACACAGCTGAGCGTCACGTCTTCCAGGTGGTGATGGTGACAAGCTTCAGTGCGCGTAAAACTGTCGGTTTGACAGTCGGAGTCATGTGTCAGCTTTATGGGACGTGCACTGTAGCACCTTTAACATCTATCCAAAATAAACACTGCTGACATGTCGCTGAAACTAATACAACAGACACACACATGCAGGAAGGCTGCAGCTGATACCACACGACTGAACCGAAGGGTTTAGAGCTTCAGTGCTTCATACATTAACGTTGACATTTTTACACTATTTATTCTGTTAGTTCAGACGTTTTAAAGTTAGTTAGTTTGTGTTATTGTGCGACCTTGGTGAATCCGAACTAACCCTTAAAAACAGAAAAGTGGTGTGTCGGTTGTTGGCTACTATCACACTCAGGGTGCGATAGTGAACCCAGCTTTAGACTGAATAGGTGTACCTAATAAAGTGACCGTTGAGTGTATATTTAATTCATACAGTCTTGTTTTTTCATTCTTTTGAGTTGGGGAACCCACATTCCTTTTTGTCACGTGAATCCCAGAATTTATTTGAAAGAAAGCGTCGTGTTTGCGGAGAGGGAACAACTGAGCTTGAATGCCTCCCGTTTTACAAACTCATACTGGAATCCTTCACATGGCAGGTTAACAGTGCGTGACTTTAACGCACGCGAACGCACACACACACACACACACACACACACACACACACGGTGTGAGACGGGCACATGTCAGCCACACAGAGAGCCAGTCTGACCGCTGACTCACAGTTTCCACGGAAACACAACCAGCCTCAGCAGCGAGCGGACGGTCGAGGTGAGCGATATTCTCACCGGTTATGTGCCGTACAACACACACACACACACACACACACACACACACATATGGAGCCATATAAAACCTCTCAACCAATCAGCTGCCTGCCAGACTGGGCAGATGTGGAGACTTTAGCCAGATAGATTTGCTCCATCTGCTCTTGAGGGGGGGGGAGGGGTTAGGTTTCTGTAAATTATAGAGTGTGGTCTAGACCTACTCTATCTGTAGTGTCCTGAGATAACTTTGGTTATGATTTGACACTATAACACAATAAAGGAAAGGGGAAAAGCCAAAAATCATAATATGAGCACTTTAACATATAAACAACTATGAACATAATCAAGTCTATGTCAAGCCAAAAATATTCATACACAAACGCATGTGAACACAAACGGCAGCATCATCACGCTGTGATTTATTTTCCTGATATTTTTAAATCCAACTCATGCTTTTCCCTGACTTTAAAGTGCTTTGTGGTAATAAACAGTAACTTTTTATGTGATAACCTCAGTTTTACGTGAGGACAATCTGAATCCGACAGTATTTTTTTGTAGGAGCCGTTGTTGTGTTGTCTTTGTTTTGGTGGGTTTCCTCCGTACGTTAGCGACCGAGCGGCCTCCAAAACTCTGGTTTGTCCATCTCGCCGGCTGAGACTGGAAGAACATCAAGAACCAGCCGAGCTATCGCCCCTCTGAGAGAGACCCAGGTACGGAGAGGGATGTGGGGGGAAGATTTTTTACAAGAAATGTCTGAATACCTTTTTTCTTTTCTTCCTCCTCCTCTCCATCATAACTTCGCCACATGGGGCTCCAAACCGCTCGTCTCATAAAAGACCGGAGGACAGAAAGCTGGAGCAGCCAGAGGTGGAAGACATGACCTGTGAAAGACAAAGAGCACCGAGGGAAAATTTACTAAAACAGAACAAGCTCGGAAAGGATTCACGTCGTACGGAATTTAGAGCAGTGTTAAAAGTGAAAAAGGTCCACTTTTTTCTTTTTTTTAAATTGCAATAATTTGGGCGCCCGGATAGCTCAGATGGTAGAGCGGGCGCCCATATGTAGAGGTTTACTCCTTGACGCATCGGGCCTGGGTTCAACTCCGACCTGCGGCCCTTTGCTGCATGTCATTCCCTCCTTCTCTCTCCCATTTCATGTCTTCAGCCCAAAAACAAACTCCAAAAAAATAAGTTGTTGATAATTAAAGCTATAGTGTGCAACTACATAGGTGTAATTAATGGCGGGGAATAGGGGGGTGTTACAGCCCCCTAATAATCCAAACTTGATTATGAATTAGGCTTTTTCTGAACTTTTTTGGACATTTTTGTTGCTTTGTTTCGACGATTTATTTCATCGTTGTTGTCGCCTTTTTCTGACATTTGTCTGATTTCTTTTTATAGATTATTTTTTGGGGCATTTTTTAGTCTTTTATTTCCACAGGACAGATGAAGACATGAAAGGGGAGAGAGAGGAGGAATGACATGCAGCAAAGGGCCGCAGGTCAGAGTCGGACCTGCGGCCGCTAGCGCCGAGGAGTAAACCTCTATTTATGGGCGCACGCTGTACTAACTGAGCTAAGCCGGCCACGCCCTGTTTCAGATTTTTTTTGATGTTTTTTGTCCATTTTTCTCTGGCGTTTTTGAAACTTTTTCTGACATTTTTGTCACTTTTTTCAACGTTCTTTTGTCATTTTTTTTTCTCCAAATGCTATAACATTTAATAAAACCCCCAAATTCAATGAAAGTAGAGAACTGATCATTTATTTGACTTGTGAAGAGCATTGTATTAAACCATCCACGTTATTTTCTTTGACATATTTGGTAGAAAGAACCCCAAATCTGTGATTTTTGACCCGACGGCAACTGGACCAATCCCATCACTCCCTATGACACAAAAACATGAGAAAATTGTGGTTGAAAAATACCAAGGTTGCCCTTTAACATCCCTCATTTCTAAATGAGCTTTGTGCCCATTGTGAGTAGGGGGTCAGCCCAATGTTCCCACAGCCCAATGATCCCCGACCCCTATGTTCCCACAGCCCAATGTTCCCACATTTCTAAGATTATTCTTAAAAGTAGGCCCTATGTTAGGGTTAGGGTTACTTTCCATCTGCAGTCCATTGCTACTGGATAATAGGTTGGGTGTAATTGCCTACCAAATTGGGAGAAAGGGGGATAACATCTGATACAAATTCATGAAAAAGGAAATGTGGGAACATAGGGCCTAATTTTGGAGAAAAATCTTAGAAATGTGGGAACATAGGGCTGTTGGAACATAGGCACGCTCCCGTGAGTAGTACAGTAACATCTGTCCCAGCGTTCTGACGGTGCAAATGAATTATTTCCCTGACAGACAAAGGCTGAATGTGTCTCAGTGATGTGACGTCTGTCCGTGGAGCTGGACGGACGCCAGTGGCGATGGTTCGCCTTTGTTTTGACTGAGTAATGCTCTGGGAAAAGACTCCCTGTGGGCCGACGCGCGGATGCTTGTAACGTTACTCAAATGTCACCGAATCACAGACTATTTTCTGGGAGTCAGCAGTGTGAAGAGGTTTTCAGCCCCCGTGTGATTTTCAGCATTTTGTGCACGTTTTTGCAGTCTGCCTGCAGCCAAGTAGATAATCATTCTGGTATTGCCATTCATATCTGATTGCACTTGACAGATCTCGGTCTGCGGCACTCGGACAAGAGAGGCGTCTGGAAAAAAACTAATTATTCATCACGTAAACGTGCACGCTGGACCTTATAGAGTCAAATTTGATGTTTTCTTTGCTTAAGCTACAAAAGTTCCTCTCAGAACTCCTCTCTTATTGTAATTTTTGTGTGTTTTGTGCAGTTAGGATTGCCTTTCTTTCAGGATGCAATTTAATTCCCACAGTTTCATACAAAAAGTGAACAGCCTTCTTCGGTATTTGGAAACACAGACACAGATAAGTTAATGAGGACAAGTGACGCATCAAAATTCAGATGTTGAAGGGAGGGGGGGAAAAGCAGTCGTTGGCTGTTCCCAGGAGGCTGAGAGCAGCCATTGTGACAGCGGAGAGGAGAGAAAAACGGGATTTTCCTCTGTGGAATTCAAACTATTCGGTGACAAACGGAGCAGGAGAATGTGAATCATGCAGAGAGTCGCACAGAGTGGGAATCAGAGGAGCGGCGGAGATGTTACAGAAATCAGGGAGGAAAGGAAGCAATGCAATCACCGTGGGCACTGGGCAGTCTCACAAACCACAAGAACGTTTTACTTTGTGTCTGACTGCTTAGTCGGAACAACTAGGGCTGTCAGATTACATTTTTTAATGTGTGAGTGTGATTAAAAAAATGAATCGCACATTTTTTCATCTGTTCTAAATCTACTTTAAAAGGGAAAGCGAGAAAGTCTCCAAGTTGGCGACACTGTCCCCAACAGTACTAAAGGAATTTGCGTTAACTCGTTATTATCGAGTTCATTTTTGACAGCCCTCGTCGGAACATTGTCTATTTCGGAATAAGGACAAAAACCTGAATATTGTGTGCGTGGAAACGTAGTCACCGTTTATGGATGAGTACCTCATTAAACCCCCATTACAAAATATCCGAACTATCCCTTTAAAATGTAAAATAGCAATGTAGAAAACAGTAGTTGCAGTAGCCTGAGGGCCTGCAGGGAATCTGGACTTCTTCAATGTTTCCAGTCGAGATCCAAACGTGAAACACAGTCGTGTCATCTGAGACCGAACTCATTAAAGACAGTTCTCGTGTTTGTCGGAGCCAAACGGTAACTCAGTATTTGAATTGAAGTGCTGCTGGAAAAGTGCAAACGGTGATGTCATGCAGGTTCAGCTGGGCGGCTTTTCCCAATGCATCATCATCACCTTTATCGTTACTGCTGCTGTTGGACAAAACTATCCGTTTCGGAGATAAATCGCCTACACACTCGGTCCTCAGAGTCAGGAGACTTGGATCTTTGTTCTCCGTGAGATATTCTGCTGATAGCTGCAGGAAAATTCGCCAAAGTGGTAGCCAAACCCCAAGGCCACATGCACGTTGATGCACAGTTGAGTTTAAACTGAGCTAGAAGCTTAGACATTTGGGGATTTGGATTATCTCTCCTTAAAAGGAATAGTTCAACATTTTGGATGTTTATTCACTTTCTTGCAGAGAATAAGATGAGAGCCTTTTAGCGTAGCTTAGCATTAAAGCTATAGTATGTAGTTTCTGTCACCCCCATGAGAAATTCTAAGTAATGACAACAACACTGTCGGCGCGTCCACATGATACAAGCCTTACGTGATCGTGCACGCATTGTTTATATATATATATATATATATATATATATATATATATATATATATATATACATATATATATATAGGTGGGGGGACTTTCACCCAGGAGACCGGGATTCATGTCTCGTTTGAAAGAAAAGTAAATCGTGAGACAAAAGTTGTTTTAGTCGTGCAACAGAAAACTCAGATTGGACAGATAGTCTAGCTAGCTGTCTGGATTTACCCTGCAGAGATCTGAGGAGCAGTTAACCATAGTCCTCAGAAATCAGCCGGAGGTTAGAACGCCAACACAAAGGAAGAGGAAGGGGACGGACATCTGGCCTAAATCAGTGAAATCTGATAAGGCAACGGAGCAATCCGGGAAGTGGAACGTCGTGGATATAGAATAGAAGTGAAGTTATGTCTGATGGCATGTTTTTCTAGATTTAACTAAGTAGTTTTTGGTGCCTAAACTTAACCAAACTGTGACCATTTCACAATGTTAACGATATGTTTAAAACCGCGACTGTTAAGTTCTCTGGTTTACATGTTTATGGTCGTATTTCCGCCACCGGGACTGGTTCTAGTGGCTGTAATTCTGCACCAAGGCTGAATTTCCAAAGAAAGAAACTTCAGATACAGTATTAGGGGACCACTAAGGTCTATATAAAAGAGACTTCAGATACAGTATTAGGGGACCACTAAGGCCTATATAAAAGAGACTTCAGATACAGTATTAGGGGACCACTAAGGTCTATATAAAAGAGACTTCAGATACAGTATTAGGGACCACTAAGGCCTATATAAAAGAGACTTCAGATACAGTATTAGGGGACCATTAAGGCCTATATAAAAGAGACTTCAGATACAGTATGAAGGGACCACTAAGGCCTATATAAAAGAGACTTCAGATACAGTATTAGGGGACCACTAAGGCCTATATAAAAGAGACTTCAGATACAGTATTAGGGGACCACTAAGGTCTATATAAAAGAGACTTCAGATACAGTATGAAGGGACCACTAAGGCCTATATAAAAGAGACTTCAGATACAGTATTAGGGGACCACTAAGGCCTAAATAAAAGCATCGAAAAAGCAGCATGTCATAGGATTTGAAAAATGTTTTCAGAAACACGTTTTGGTGAACTGTTTTTGTAAATACGAGATCATATTCTGTATCTGGGAGCAGACCGACCCACGTGACATGTTCATCCAATCACGCATATATGGACATGCACCATTATTCACACAAGAAGCTGAACGTTCATGGTGCGTGTCCATATAAGTGTTGTTTTCACAGATGGGATCGCCCCGCTTCCCAGCATTGCACTATAGTGGGCTTGCCACCAGTTTCTCTTTACTGACCACTGACAAGCAAAGAAAACAGTTTCCGCTCTCCTACAACCGCGATGGCAGCACCTTGTTGGACGAACGCGTCACGGGGGTCGGTCTGCTCCTAGATTTAGAAACAGACCATAATGGCGGGTCGTTCGGAATACGATCTCGTATTTACGAAAACAGTTCGGCGGGCTTAACATAATGACGGCAGAGTTGTGACGGTTCTGCGTGAATTCCCTGCTACTTGAAAACAAAGAAGATGGCTGCTGCTGCTGGCGAACAGCGGTCTTTGGAATCGACTCTGGAAGACTTGGAGTTCAGCTTTTCTTTGAGAAAAGAACAAAGAACGGCCCTGAAGTCATTCTTGAAAAAGGAAGACGTGTTGACTGGATACGGCGAAAGTTTGTTCTATCAACTAGCGTTGCTCTGGTTGGTTGTAGCGCTATCCTATTGTGTGCAGAGGGAATTTGAAAGACAAGTGTTTATCCCGCCCCTCGGATTGAGCCCAGCCAATGGGGAGTTCCCAGACCCAACATCTTGATGTGGGTCTGGCTTGTCAGGCTAAACAGTCGCTATACTAGCATTGGCAACAACTGCCTACACTGCAAATCAATTAACAAATGTAAAAAGTCAGGCATTTTGGCATTTAAAGGGGCGCTATGCAGTTTGGGCAATTTCTTCGCTGTTTTCTCGCAGGTTTCTCTATAGAGCTCCCCCTACAGCTTCAGAATAGATATTTGGCAACACTGTGTAAAAACTTGCTTGGTCAGTCTGCCGTTTCCTCTTTCTCTGTTCCTCCGACAATGCTTTCCTAGCTTTCTGCTTCTTTTTTGCGCTTCACTGGCCAAAAGTTGCACTCACAGGCGCTAGGGGGGAGCGAGACGACCACCATTCAACTCGAAAAAAGTCATATAACCATTCCAATGACTCCGAAGCTGTTCAGTTAAGGTAAATTAAGCTAAAAAACTGCATAGTTCCCCTTTAATATCAAAAGCACAAGTGTAAAGAGAGGAACCAACCTGTTTTTTTTCTCCCCCTCCTGACGTTTGGATGTGTGTTCGTCTGAGGTTACAGTTTCTCTCTTAGCTCACAGAACTCCTTCTATATCCAAAGTAAGGAAGCTGATTTACATTTTAAATATTTGTTCATTCATTTCCGCACACTTCTCCAAACAGGGGCAGAGAATTTCCTGCTCAAATAAGTGAATTAAAGCACAGTGCAGGCATTTGTCTGAATCAAGACAGGGTGAATAGAACTAAGGCAACTATCAAGGTGCCCCCAGGTTTCCATAAGTTAAAGAAAGGACAAATCCGGCACAAAAATGAACCTAGGGGTTAATAACACGTGTACCGAGTCAACAGTTCTCTGGGATATGTTTTCATGGTAATCGAATGTGACCAGTTTCATCGCAAACCGCTAATTACATACAGGCGGGCGCCATCTAGGGAGAACAGTCGCGATCAGTCGAACGACGAATGCCGTACAACTAGTAACCAGTAACATAGCTCAAGCACGGCGTTTCGGCGTTCAACTGATCGAGACTGTTTTCCCAAGATGGCGCCCGCCTGTATACGTGAACGCTAAACTATCTTTTTAATAAACTGTCTGTACACTTACAAGCTTCGGTTTACATGTAGGGACCCTCATCATGCTACCGTGGAGGTTTTGGTGCTATTTTGAGCCTTGTTAGTGGTGTAGAAATAGAGATTTCTTTTGACTTTATCCGTGGCTCTGACGACTAGCGTTATAAGCTAATTAGCGGTTTGCGATGAAACTGGTCACATTCGATTAGCATGAAAACATATCTCAGAGAACGGTCGACTCGGTACACGTGTTATTAACCCCTAGGTTCATTTTGCGCCGGATTTGTCCTTTAAAGCTTTTTGATATTAATGAAAATCCGTTACATTCAAGCCATTGCCAAATGAGTCGCTACAAAGCTAATTAAGACTATCAGCTCCACACAACTCTCTCTCTCTGTCCACACAGAGTGAAGTTATCTTCACTCGAGTGAAGATAATTCCCTCTTCTGAAGAGTCCATCATGTGTTTTTAATCCTCCGTGTCCTCCTTGGCTACCAGCAACTGTGTGGAGGAGGAGGGGGGGCTGCGCGCGATCACGGAAGGCTTGTATCATGTGGACGCGCCAACAGTTTTGTCGTCATTACTTAGAATTCCTCATGGGGGCGACAGAAACTACGCACTGTAGCTTTAAGACCTTTTTTTTTACCATTTAGAATGACATTTAATACCAACTTCATAAACAAACTGGCAAAAGTCTGTAGGATATAATGAAATATCAAATAGGATTTTAGGCTACACAAATAATTGTTTACCAAGTACTTAGCCTAAACTTAATACAACATTTTATTGTGGTACTCACTACATACAGTACATGTGACGAAAAAATAAAGGAGTTATTTAATCTAATGAAAGGACAAATGACAAATGTTAGACCTTTGTGAACGAAATGTAAGACTTTTTAAATGTTTGGGATTTTTTTGGGGTGAAACAGGTCTATTTAGTGTATCTGTTACTTTCTTCTTCCTATGAATGAAAATAATTGACGTTAAAAGGGTAGGTGTAATAAGCTCAGGCTTCAGCCTACACCTTCTCGGTCCTGTTTGTTTCTTGTATATTTTTTCAGTTTTGTTTAGTTTTGCAAGTAAAAGCAATAATGTTATGTTTAAGTGTTGTTTATTAGCAGTGCATTGAATGTTGTAAGTTACAAATGGCCCAAAAAATAATAAGAAACTAAACTAACATGTGAGATAGGGCATTTGTGCTGTATTCATGTGCTGTCGGAATAATTGGAAAAAGTAGATCCCGACTGGGAAAATTCACACTTCATTAACATTTTTGAGACAGGGAATGTTTTGGCAGCGGCACTGCACTCTCCAAGTGCCCTTGTTGTTGTCTCTGTTATCAATCACGTTGACACTACATATGTCATTCATTTTGTGTCTCCCGCTGGAAGTGAGCAAAAACTAAATATTTCATGTCATTTAAACCAAACCCACAAACACAACGCGTCGCTGTGTTCCTCCGGCTGATCCAAAGGTGACAGACAGACACTAAACTATGTTTTAAGTTCTGCGTTTTGTATGTTTAAACCTGGGAAAAGGAAACCGACTTAAGGCTAATATTGACTTTATCTGCTGGACCGCTTGATGAATAACATCTTTGTTGCACACACACACACACACACACACACACACACACACACACACACGCGCGCACACAGACAGACAGATACACGCACGCACACACACACACAGACAGACAAACACACACGCACACTCGCGCACACACATGCACATGCGCTCACACACGCGCACACAGACAGACAGACACACACACACAGACAGACATACACAGACAAACACACGCACACAGACAAACACACACGCACACTCGCACACACACAGATGTACACCAGCAGACACAGACACACAGACAAACACGCACGCGCACACACGCACACACACACACACCACACACACACACTTTGTCGGGGAAGTGACAGTTTTATTAAAACTGCTGCTAATTCCCATCATGGTCCCAACATTTTGCACTCCTGCATGTTTTGATTTAACATTGTTAGTTAAAGTCTGCGTGAGCCCCCCCCTCATCACAATTTGACGGT
Organism: Sander vitreus; assembly: GCF_031162955.1. NCBI lineage: Eukaryota > Metazoa > Chordata > Actinopteri > Perciformes > Percidae > Sander > Sander vitreus. The sequence goes on from NC_135868.1 coordinate 3,080,059, forward strand.
CTTCTCTCTCTGTCAGAAAATATAATAATAAGATATAATAATATAATATATATAATATAGAATAATATAAGGTCTAAAACAGGGGTTCTCAAAGACCAAGGTCTACATCCAGGCCAAACGGCAAGGCAATCCGGACCTCGTGTTATGAATACAAAACCTAATGAAAGACTTTAAGAAAAACACTTTCTCTTTTTAAACATTTTCTGTCAATCAATTTACTGTCAGTAACAATGAATATACAGCAGCGTTGTAACACGGTTTGTAGCGACGGGTTTTATTTTGTGCGGTGTGAAAAATGTTCTGAATAAATAATGACATTTAACAGGATAAACAGGTTTACAACTGAAGTTATTTTTTTGATTACAGAGACAAAGTAGTTTTCCACATACAAGAGAACTAGACTTGAATGTATGTTACTTACAAAGTTATAAGTAAGTTGATCAAATGTTGTTTAGTTGTTGCCAATCGTTCTGGACCTCTGACCTTAAATAAAAATCAGATGCGGATCTTTTGAGCGATACCTTTTGAGAACCCCCTGATCTAAAAAGTCGAACATTTTGATTATTATCAGCTGTGAAAACACAAAATCATATTTGGTCTTCCCCTCGATTTGGCAAAACAAAAACTGAACAAGGCATTTATTGACTTCATTAAATGTGAAACATGTTGACACAGAACGGCACAGAAACATGTAACTTTACTGAACACACACACACACACAGGAACCTGCACACGTGTGTGTTACATTAGAGATGCATATTTCACCCCCCAGCTGTTAAAATCATCAGAGCAAACCTCAACATCTGGTTGAGGGGGGACGACGACACATTTATTGGGGACACATGACTGCATCGCACCCCCCCACCTCTGGAAACACAGCTGTCAGGCTAATGGTTCCCAGGTGAACAGCCCCCCCCTCTCTTTGTTTACACTTTGCCTCTCTAATAGTCCTACTTTTTAGTTTTCAATAGATACATCATCGTCGCAAAAGACAAGTACAGATGCAAACTGAATTCATTTACACTCACGTAACTGTAATTGAGTAGTTTTTTTGTGTAATTTTACTTTTTAAAGTAGTTTTTCAAATCTGTACTTTTTACTTTTACTTAAGTATGTTTGGTTTGTAAGTGTTGCACTTTGCTACATTTCAAATCACTTCATGTTACAGAGTAAAACAAAAATAAATAACCAAAAGTCTCTAGCAGGAGTGATTCTAGGACCAGACCTTTAGGGGGGCTCAGCCCTGATGAGAAGGTGACACGGATACAGTGCCCCCCCCCCCCGTCCGTCCGCTAAATCAGTAATTTCATTAGCCGATAATCTCGGAGCTAGCTACTGAACGTCAGCTAATGTTTTTTGACACTATGATGAAACTAAACCTGACATTTTATAAGTCTCAGTAATAACGACCAGTTTGACACAATGTTCTAACATTCAGCTATTATAGTTGCTTACGTTTCAATAATGAAATGACCAACTTCTTCTCTGGGGAGTACCAACGTTAAACGTCACAACCGTCTCCTGCTCTCCCTCTGACAGATTAGACAGAGCGAGACTCAGCCGAAGGCGGGAGTCGGGCACAACCAACTCTGCTTGGCCAACACTACGCTTCTCTTGACCTTTTCCTTGACGGGGTTACTACTGCTGTACACAGGGAACATACTACTACTGCTGCTGTACACAGGGGACATACTACTACTACTACTACTGCTTGTACTTGACTCTTGATGAAGGTCCAAAGCACTGAAACATTAGTTTTTCTAACTAAAAGGTAGAAATATAGCAAGAGCAGAGTGCAGGATTTTTTTCTTTGTTTCTAACTTGTACTTAAGTAAAACTTCATCAAAGTAATAGTACTTTTCCTCAAGTAGGATTTTTTCCACCTCTGAACAACCAGCAGAGGGCAGAGATGTGCAGACAGCATGTCGACTGTGATGAGATTTGTGAAAGATAGGGCAGAGACATAGGGATGTGGGAACATAGGGCTGTGGGAACATAGGGCTGGGGGAACATAGGGATGTGGGAACATAGGGCTGGGGGAACATAGGACTGTGGGAACATAGGGCTGGGGGAACATAGGGCTGGGGGAACATAGGGATGTGGGAACATAGGGCTGGGGGAACATAGGGCTGTGGGAACATAGGGCTGTGGGAACATAGGGCTGTGGGAACATAGGGCTGGGGGAACATAGGGATGTGGGAACATAGGGCTGGGGGAACATAGGGGATGTGGGAACATAGGGCTGGGGGAACATAGGGCTGTGGGAACATAGGGCTGTGGGAACATACGGCTGGGGGAACATAGGGCTGTGGGAACATAGGGCTGTGGGAACATAGGGCTGTGGGAACATACGGCTGGGGGAACATAGGGCTGTGGGAACATAGGGCTGTGGGAACATAGGGCTGGGGGAACATAGGGCTGGGGGAACATAGGGCTGTGGGAACATAGGCACGCACCCGAGCAGACAATGCTTTGGTATATGAAACACTTTGCAGTATTCAGGTCTTTCCGTTTAATCAATGTTGAGGTAACTTGAGGTAATTTCCACATTTGATGAACATAACGGCAGATGTGGTTTTCCAGATAATAACGAGGCATGACGGAGCAGCTCCGTTATGGGATGAAATGGGTTTGTTTTCGGGAGGGAACATTGAAGTGGTCACGGTGGCTGGAGCAGCAGTGGAAAATAAAAGCATGTGGGTACAAGCGAGGTGGCTGCAGTGCGATGATTTTTATTGGATGGACAGTAATGCGCTTGCCGTTTGGAAACGTCCTGCACGTTGTGGTAATGATGCATGAGATGGGGAGAAGCATCGGCGGAGATTAGAGTGAATAACAAAAGCAGCTGAAAGGGAGCAAATGAGCTTTTGAATGGCTTCGTAATGGGATGGATCCAATTTAGTCTGGAAACCGGCGCCATGAAATGAAGAGGATTGTTCCATCGCAAAGGAAGAAAAATGACATCTGCTTGTACACATTGGCTGGTAGCACAAAGTCAAACCTAATTAGGTTTTTTTTTTTAAAAGGCTGTTGTGGAGAACATTATTTGAAATAAGACTGTAGTTGCTCTGAATGATAAGCCACATGCAAATTATTTCTGTAAAGTGGAGACACTTGAGACATCTCAGAATAATTTCAATCAGCATTAAATTCTCCATTCATTTAATGTTGAAAGTGCTTCCACAACGCAGAGACCTTATTTCTTATTTCTATTATAACCCCGCCCAATAATCAAAACTGGGCTTTTTCCAGAGTTTTTGTTGCTTTTTATGGACGTTTTTGTCACCTTTAAAAAAAAAAATTAGTGCAAAAGACATTTTTTTAACGTTTTTGTCGTATTTTTCAAGGTTATTTTGGACAATTTATTTCAATGTTTTCATCCCGTTTCAAGGGTTTTTTGGATAGTTTTTTCTGGAAGTTTTTGTCGTCTTTCTGGAGGTTTTTTTCGTTTTTTTCCGTGTATTTTTCCGACAATTTTTTCGAGGTTTTAGAAGCTTTTTTTCAGTACATGCAGACATGTAGAGAGTTGAAGATAGCTGGAAACCACAAGAAACACACATGCAGAATGTTCCGGGACTTTAGAGAAGGGGCGCGCTGGTTTCTCGCTTCTCATTTGCATAAACTTGAATCTAGACCACTTTATGCAAATCAGGGGCATCCAGCTCGATTCGCCGCCTCTGAAAAACTCTCAACATCTCAACGTGTTCTCATGAACAGGTCCTTATGATGTAGTACGAAAATGTAGGCACAGCAATACGTATGATATCCTACGAAACTTGGCGACCGCAGGCTGGTCACGTGACGTCGGCTACAGTGGCCAGCTACAGAGCTCCGTGACGCCGAGCGAAAGTTGCTAGCTAAGTTTAGCCGCCACAGAGCTCTGTGATGTTTCAGTTTAAATAACCAATTTGCTGCGTTTTGTTGAGGCTGAACGTTGCCCTGTTATATAGGCTACACGAGCGAGGAGGGGAGACAATTAAGCTGTTTTTCTTAAGTTTTTGGCAGCTGTGCAGGTGCAACTGTTTCCCTTCTGATTGCATGTTTTTGTCACTTCTTCTGTTCGCTCGGATAGCTTTCGCACAGAAATGTCCACAGTTCCACAGTTTTTCATTAGTTAAAAATGATCCTAACACGAGTTGATTGCTTGCGTTTTCTTATACCACCATGGTGCGGTTTTTTATTGAATCCGTTTCAGTGGGAAACCCGTCAGTTTGTTTTGTGCTTTGCAACACAAAACCCCAGTCGAAAAAGGAGCGTTTTTAGAGTTTTAGCTTCTTTTTTCAATTACTACAGACCTGCCAAAGGCAAAACCTGCTTAAAATCACTGTAGTTTGGAGTTGGATTGCAGGTTCAATCTCCTGCAGATGACCTGTGATGAGATTCTTCTACAGGGCAGGAAAAGATCGGACTTAATTTGTCTTTTAAAAGCCCCGGGAACAGATTATCGCTGATTTACACGCTCCTGCTGCCAGACACTCACTGCCTTCTTTTCCACTCACTTTCTTACTCTTTGTCTCTCAGTAAATCCAGTTTTCGTATTGCTGTGACAATAATATTCCACCTCAACCTAAACACAGAACATCTTCTTCTGTCTTTTTCATCACTGCTGCAGATAAGACCGACCCATTGTCCATAAAAAAAAATAAAAAAAAGATTTCCACAACATCAATCAGTCTGATCTTTCCACTGTTGCCAGAATTAGATTCCTTGTTGTTTATTTCCAGCAGGAAATGTCAGATTGTCAGCAGCTTTGAGGAGGTCCAGGCCAAGGATTAAACTGTCCCAGTTAGCGTCACGCTGTGAAGAAAAAAAAACTCACATTTCACCCACTGGAGTTCTGCAGTTTAACTTAAGGCATTTAATGACTAAAAAGTATTCCATCCTCATCAAACGGTCCATTGTTAAACTCGGCAGATAGAGTCCAGTAAAGACCTGGAGGCCGGACTGGTTTCTCACCCTTTACTGGTAAAACTGAAACAGTAAAGTAAATCTGAAAGATTAAGGGTCTGGCATTGAGTAATGAAAATGGCCCAACTTGAGGGGCGGCACCAAGTATGCATTTGAAAATCTCACTGCACGCAATTGGATAACACTACGACCAATCACAACAATACACGGGGTGACGTATCCAGAGTCCCATACGCTTAGCTACCAGCGGAGCTAACTGGTAGATTAAACCGTTAGCTACCAGTGGAGCTAACTGGTAGATTAAACCAAAGCCGGTCTACGGAAAGCCGTTCCACTCCCTATTAAGCCCCATTGTACCGAATTTGGTTGCAGTAGGTCGAAAGTTGAATGAACGAGTACTTGTGTCCTTTTGATTTCTTACAGGTTGAGTCGTTGTTGCCCATAACACGCTAGCATTCTGCTAATGAATGCTGATTGGTCAGTGAAGGACTGATTACGATCGGAGATCCCGCTTGACGGCATCCAAAGCAGAACCAGAATGTCAGAGTGAATATTTCGGTGTGGTCTTTAAAACATTAGCAAACCTCTGTCTAGCACGTGTATTAACAGGGAGAGCCTAACCTGTCAGCTGTGTTGTATTAACAGGGAGAGCCTAACCTGTCAGCTGTGTTGTATTAACAGGGAGAGTCTAACCTGTCAGCTGTGTTGTATTAACAGAGAGCCTAACCTGTCAGCTGTGTTGTATTAACAGGGAGAGTCTAACCTGTCAGCTGTGTTGTATTAACAGAGAGAGCCTAACCTGTCAGCTGTGTTGTATTAACAGGAAGAGCCTAACCTGTCAGCTGTGTTGTATTAACAGAGAGTCTAACCTGTCAGCTGTATTGTATTAACAGAGAGAGTCTAACCTGTCAGCTGTGTTGTATTAACAGAGAGTCTAACCTGTCATCTGTGTTGTATTAACAGAGAGAGTCTAACCTGTCAGCTGTGTTGTATTAACAGGGAGAGTCTAACCTGTCAGCTGTGTTGTATTAACAGAGAGTCTAACCGGTCAGCTGTGTTGTATTAACAGGGAGAGTCTAACCTGTCAGCTGTGTTGTATTAACAGGGAGAGTCTAACCTGTCAGCTGTGTTGTATTAACAGGGAGAGTCTAACCTGTCAGCTGTGTTGTATTAACAGAGTCTGACCTGTCAGCTGTGTTGTATTAACAGAGAGAGTCTAACCTGTCAGCTGTGTTGTATTAACAGGGAGAGTCTAACCTGTCAGCTGTGTTGTATTAACAGGGAGAGTCTAACCTGTCAGCTGTGTTGTATTAACAGGGAGAGCCTAACCTGTCAGCTGTATTGTATTAACAGCGAGAGTCTAACCTGTCAGCTGTGTTGTATTAACAGGGAGAGTCTAACCTGTCAGCTGTGTTGTATTAACAGGGAGAGTCTAACCTGTCAGCTGTGTTGTATTAACAGGGAGAGTCTAACCTGTCAGCTGTGTTGTATTAACAGGGAGAGTCTAACCTGTCAGCTGTGTTGTATTAACTGGGAGAGTCTAACCTGTCAGCTGTGTTGTCGATGCTTCGAGAGAACAAAGGAAGTGACTCAGAGCTTGCCGTAAAGCAGTATCTCTGGCCGTATATGTGTATGACGTCATTGACATTTTAAAAGGCTTTTTAGAACAAAAAAGACACTTTGTGTGTGTATTTTCTTAGCCTCCCCTTTTGAATGCAACATTCAAATTACTAGACAAAAAATAATATCCTGAGAAAAGTGGATTTTGAGGGGTACAGCTCCATAGAGTCCCATTCATTCTGCACTGGCCTATGAGCGCCCCCTATATGGATCTCTGGTGGAACTGCAACAAGTTCAGAAGCCAGAAATAACGAGAGAGTGGACCTTCTTCCCTTATTAGAAATTCTTTGATTAAACTCTTAGCTACCAGCAGAGCTAACTGGTAGATTAAACAGCAAAAAACGTCCTTCTTGTAAAGGACCGATTGGAGGAAAAATAGGCGTTGGTTCTATTTCTGGCATGCACGCGTTTTCGGCGCGGCTCGAGCAGTGCCTGAGACGTGCGTGTCACGCAGGCAATTTTAAAACAACATAAAGTGGATGGTTCCATACAGCGCTCTTCACAAGTTAAATGATCAGTTCACTACTTTCATTGAATTTGGGTGTTTGATTCAATTTTATAGCATGTAAAGAAAAATTGAGAAAAAGAAAAAAAAATAGACCTCAGTGGTCCCCTAATACTGTATCTGAAGTCTCTTTTATATAGGCCTTAGTGGTCTCCTAATACTGTATCTGAAGTCTCTGTTATATAGGCCTTAGTGGTCTCCTAATACTGTATCTGAAGTCTCTTTTATATAGGCCTTAGCGGTCCCCTAATACTGTATCTGAAGTCTCTTTTATATAGGCCTTAGTGGTCTCCTAATACTGTATCTGAAGTCTCTTTTATATAGGCCTTAGTGGTCCCCTAATACTGTATCTGAAGTCTCTTTTATATAGGCCTTAGTGGTCCCCTAATACTGTATCTGAAGTCTCTGTTATATAGGCCTTAGTGGTCTCCTAATACTGTATCTGAAGTCTCTGTTATATAGGCCTTAGTGGTCTCCTAATACTGTATCTGAAGTCTCTTTTATATAGGCCTTAGTGGTCTCCTAATACTGTATCTGAAGTCTCTTTTATATAGACCTTAGTGGTCTTAGTGGTAGAGAAAAAAATGTCAAAAAAGTGACAAAAGTGTCGACCAAATTTTTTTGGGGGAATTTCTTTTGACATTTTGATCCAGAAAAAGAAAAAGTTGCATCATGGTCGACGGGGAAGACAACACAAGGGTTAAAACCACCGTGTACATGTGGACTAGGCCACTGTCTATTACTGACAGACTGTGTTGGATGTTGTTGTTTACTCGTGTATCCACTTCTGTTTATTCCTTCATCGTTCCATCGTCCTCTCTGGCCTCCCTCTCCTTCCCGTTCCCCACATGACGACTTCGTTGGAAATACTGAAGGGCGCCTAGGAAACTCAGGACGCTGAATTGCCGTTCAGGTTGGCGTCCGTTGATGAGTTTTTCATCTGAGAGATACACACACATAACCCAAACATGCTGAGACGGTGAGGTGGAGTCCAGCTAAAAGGCCTCTGTGTGTCCATAAAATACTTTTTATTCAGGAAAAGACAAACTGTTCTCTCCTGTTTATAACCACTGTAAAAGCTGCTCCATCTTTTCCCATTTCTAACTATTTGCTACAACGGGAGCTTTCCCTGCAGCAGACCAGTGATCCCACTGAGTTTGGTCAGAATGATGGGTTGAGAAAAGTGCCCAAAAAGTAGAGATGTTCCCATACCGATACTGTAAAATTGGTATCGGATAAGTACTGGAGTTAACACAGCGTTCCTGGATGGGAGAACAACGTGCTCTGGTTTATTGCCATTTCTTTAAACCAATCACAATCGTCTTGGGGCGGGGCTAAGCGCCGGACGGAGCCACGGTGCCTCTGCAAAATCGCCTCTGGAAGGAACTAGTTTTGGTGGAACATGTGTACGTTCAAAAGTGGTTTTAGTCGTGCAACAGAAAACTCAGATTGGACAGATAGTCTAGCTAGCTGTCTGGATTTACCCTGCAGAGATCTGAGGAGCAGTTAACCATAGTCCTCACAAATCAGCCGGAGGTTAGAACGCCAACACAAAGAAAGAGGACGGGGACGGACATCCGGTCTAAAATGAGGCAACGGAGCAATCCCGGAAGTGGAACGTCGTGGATATAGACTGGACCAGAAGAAAATCTACGTTAAAGTAATAAATAATATGAGCACCTTAAAAGGTTTTCAGAAACACGTTTCGGTGAACTGTTTTCGTAAAATAAGAGATCGTATTCCGAACGAGCCGCCGTTGTGGTCGGTTTTGAAATCCGGGAACAGACCGACCCACGTGACGCGTTCGTCCAACCAGGTGCAGCCATCGCGGTTGTAGGAGGGCGGAGAGACTGTTTTCTTTGCTTGTCAGTGGTCAGTGAAGAGAAACTGGTGGCAAGCCCACTATAGTGCAATGCTGGGAAGCGGGGCGATCCCATTGTGAAAACAACACGTATATGGACACGTACCGTCAGAATGTGTTGCCTGGACACACACGCTGAGGTGTTACATTAATGCAGTTCCCCTTTCACTTTATGGAAGTGCAATAATTGCTGGAGTACATAATGTACATGAGTATTAGTATCTGGAACTCAGTGCATTTTCCCTTTGTCATTGTGATAAAATGAATAAATGAAGAAGATAAAAGTTGATTATTTTCTGAGTATCCAACAACTACAGCTCCCGGGATGTTTATTTGCTCGTTTAGTGAAACTGCAGCATGTTTATCACGGAAAATATCTACCACACACACACACACACACACACACACACACACACACACACACACATACAGGCAGCCAGTTTGTAACGAGCAATAGCTGCCTGTCATGAGGTAATCATTTCCTTAATGGCTGTTCATAAATAAATAATTCTCCTAATTACCAGCATTTGAAAAATAATAAACAGCAATTAAAGGGGTTAATGGAGAGTTTGTGGCCTCTTCAATTGTGTCTTTAACGTGCTGTATGGTGTAACTGAATCACGCTAGACTGGCATTGCTCCTGTTGGATGAAGAACAAGCGTTGAGGGGAACGAGAGAAACATTAACGCTGCCAGGAGCCGCCACCGCGAGCCAGAAATATTTCACCAATACGTTTTATTGAATGATGTCAGGGGGTTAAAAGGCAGACGGGCTGTACTGTAAGCCTGGGACGCAGGTTTGGATTCATAGTTCAGCATCTGATGATCACCCACAAGTGATCAGGCCGTATCGCCCTTTAATTAAATCCAAAATCTTTCATCCGTCTACACTGCACTTTGGTGCATTTTCTTTTTACCCACACATCAATATTTTTGCTGTATTTTTTGGGGTTTTTTGTTTTGTTTTTTGAAATTTCTGCCATTTCAACACAGAATTTTATTTACTGAAAATATTTTTTTATTTTATTTATATATATTAGACATATGAAGACAGAGATACAAAGCATACGGAGCGATAGACCAAAAGATAATTAATCTGAACATAAAAGTATTTTTTCAGCTTTAAATCCATATATCTCTTAAGAAAATGACAGAGACAGACAGACAGATTCCTTGCTTTATAGTTAGATTTCGTGTGAACAGAGAGCAAACACATATCTGTCTGGGAAAATATGTGTCTGGATTTTTTCTTTGTGAGTTTTCACATAAATGTCCTTCAGGTCATTTCACAGGTTGATGATGTGAGAGAGTGTGTGTGAGAGTGAGTGTGTGTGAGAGTGTATGTGAGTGTGTGTGTGTGAGAGAGTGTGTGTGTGTGTAGCGTGAGATCAAGAGCGTTTGAGCCCTCTGAGATTCACTCAGCGGCAGTAACATTATGACCGGAAAGAGTTGTAAAGAGACGGACGGACAGGTGTTAAAAAAGCAGTCTGTCTTTTATTAAAATATCTCGGCTCCGTCTTTTGACTCTTTGCTGTCGATTGTCTGGACTTCACTTCCCAGAGTTCACCTGTCAATCCACTCTGCGGGTCCACCTCTTTGATCCCGACTGAATTCTCTTTGGCATCCACGTACCCGAGAGGATGAATCCTCCTGACTTTGGGGTTCGGAGTAAAATGTGTCGACATTTATCGGACAGTTTGCCATAAAAATTAGCGAACAAACACGTATAAATCTGCTTTGAAATCTTAGGAAAAAAGATGCCTTAAAAGCTTGGCTTAAAATAAATAATAAAATAATATATATACCCAACTATCAATGATTACTACCATTGGTAGTTGGGTATATATATCCAGACACACTGCAAACAAACAGCTAATGCGCGCACACACACACACACACAGTTAGGATATGATATCATGCTGAGGATTAGTAATCAACTCATTGATGAGTTTCCCTGGCAGACTGTTTGTGTGTGTGTGTGTGTGTGTGTGTGTGTGTGTGTGTGTGTGTGTGTGTGTGTGTGTGTGTGTGTCTCTTTCATCTGTAGTTTATAAGTTCTGGAGTAAATTATTTTGTCTTTAGACATTTTAATGGTTACAGAAGGACTGTGATGCTTCCTTTCTGTCCCTGGGAGCACTTTTTGTTTTCCCTTGCATCATATATTTAACTACATAGTCTGTCTGTCTGTAAATGTCTGACATCAGCTCCGTGTTGTCCGTCAGTTTCCAGAAGCGGCCTCTGTCTGCGGCGCTACGTCGCCCTCTAGCTGACAGAGTTTTCATGTGTCCTTCACTGGCTCAATCCTAAATCTCTTATTTGATATCTCCTCACTCAAACTGGGAACTTCAGATACAGTATTAGGGGACCACTAAGGTCTATATAAAAGAGACTTCAGATACAGTATTAGGGGACCACTAAGGCCTATATAAAAGAGACTTCAGATACAGTATTAGGAGACCACTAAGGTCTATATAAAAGAGACTTCAGATACAGTATTAGGGGACCACTAAGGTCTATATAAAAGAGACTTCAGATACAGTATTAGGGGACCACTAAGGTCTATATAAAAGAGACTTCAGATACAGTATTAGGGGACCACTAAGGTCTCCCTCCCTTACTCTCACCCTTGCACTTTTGTGTTCCTCTCTGTATGCGTGTTTACTGCTGTCTGTGTTGTCTTTCAAAATGTATTTTATGTCATTTTAAACTGTATATATTTCTAATGGATTTGATCTAGCCCTCTTTCCCTAAGTGGCTTTGCCACTTGTCAGGCCGCTATTGTAAATAAGAACCTATTCTTAATGACTTGCCTGTAAAAAATAAAAAGTGACATTTTTTTTAATTTATTTTATATTAGTGCGGTCAGTTAAACGCGTTATTAACGGCGTTAATGCAAACCCATTTTAACGTTGGGACTTGTTTTATTGTGAGATTAATGTTCCTTTTGGCCTAGCAAACTTTTGTTGTAGTTTTTTTCACATGCTGTTGCAACAACTAGTAACGTTAGAAAAACTACAACACCACACCGGATCTAGCTAGACCGGAAACAAAACAACAGGCACGCCGCGCACACTTGTCTGGGCTCACGAGCCGGCCAAAGAGTAGTAGGCTAACGTCACGTTTTGAGTGGATGGCAACCGCGAGATGCCGAAATGGATGCCAATAAGATTCTGAATGGAAAGTTTACTTTTAAAAAGTTGCCAAATGGTTCCATTGAGAAGACCAAAGTGATCTGTGTGTGTTTGGTCGTTGTGAACTGAGCTATCATCGCAGCTCGTCCAGTCTGAGATACCACTTGATGGCCGAGCACACAGCTGATGGCCGAGCACACAGCTGATGGCCGAGCATACAGCTGATGGCCAGACACACGGCTGATGGCCGAGCACACAGCTGACGGCCGAGCACACAGCTGACGGCCAGACACACGGCTGATGGCCAAGCACACAGCTGACGGCCGAGCACACAGCTGACGCTAATTCTCCGCCCTCCCCCTCGTCAAAGCCAGGCGACAAAAGCGCAAAGCAAGCCGATCCACTTTTCCATGTTGATAAGAGCATTAAAATGAGAAAAAAAATAATTGGACAAAAAGAAATCAAGGGACATTTAGAATAGATAAAAATGTGCGATTAATTGTGAGTTAACTATGACATTAATGCGATTAAATATTGTAATCGTTTGACAGTACTAATTTATACAGCACCTTTAAAAACAACCATAGTTGACCAAAGTGCTTAACAAGCTCAAAAAATCCAAATGGATGATATACAAAAACAATACACAATAGAAAATAACCAACAGTAGAAAAAGGTGTTTCCCCTACCACTGTTTTGGGTAGAGATGGTCCGATACCATTTTTTGCTTCCCGATACCGATTCCGATGCCCTGAACTTGCGTATCGGCCGATACCGAGTACCGATCCGATACCAGTGTGTCATATATTTTATTGTTTTAAGAACTGTATACTACTATCCCTGTATGGATGTGATATTATTTCTGTCTTTGATGTCGGTCTGGCTCAGGTTAAACTCTTTGTGAAACATGAACAAACACAAACAATGAACGCCCCAGAACGTTCTTTTATTATTCAGTTTGACAGTCAGTTATAACGGAAAAAGAACATAAACTACTTTAACTTATTTTTTCTTTAGGGCTTTATTACGTGGTATCAGATCGGTGCATTAACTCCAGTACTTCCCGATACCGATACTAGCGTTTTAGGCAGTATCGGAGCCGATACCGATATCGGTACATCTCTAGTTTTGGGGGGGCGCTACTTTTAAACGTACACGTTCCACCAAAACAAGTTCCTTCCAGAGGCTATTTAGCAGAGACAACGTGGAGGAAGGAGTACTTGCATAAAATGGGTTAGACTGATAATTTAAATAATGAAACCAACAGAAACACTGCAACGGATTAACAACTTCCATAAAAAAACGACACGAGAAGTGAGCGTTAGTTTATTATAATATCTTTATCAAACGCTTCGCTTTTCCTACAAACATAAAAGGCAGAATTTTGAATGTGTCATGTCATTTCATCAGGGAGGATGGAATTAGAAAGATGTATTTACAGATTTAAATAAAAAACAAAACAACAACAAAGACGTATTTACATAGTTGCCTTCAGCATGCGTGCTGTTGGGAAAGAAAATCCTTTTCTGAAAAAGGTCCGATAGTAAAAAACCAAACATGAAACAAGTGAATATATCCGATATCTGGACTCTGATCGGGTCGGTGGTTCTTAACTGGATACACATTCTGCCTCGACCAATCAAACGCCACGATGGCATTTTCAGTTTTTTTTTATTGGTTTTCTGTCTTTAACACAAAGAACAGAACTGAAACTCCAGTTCACCGTTCACACAATTACGGTTATGTCTTCCCGTCGACCGTGCAACTCTCTGTTCAATGTTGTAGAGATGGTCCGATACCATTTTTTGCTTCCCGATACCGATTCCGATACCTGAACTTGCGTATCGGCCGATACCAGTGTGTCATATATTTTATTATGTTTTAAGAACTGTATACTACTATCCCTGTATGGATGATATGATGTATAACAGCTGTATACTACTATCTCTGTATGGATGATATGATGTATAACAGCTGTATACTACTATCTCTGTATGGATGATATGATGTATAACAGCTGTATACTACTATCTCTGTATGGATGATATGATGTATAACAGCTGTATACTACTATCCCTGTATAGATGCTGTGATGTATAACAGCTGTATACTACTATCCCTGTATAGATGCTGTGATGTATAACAGCTGTATACTACTATCCCTGTATGGATGATATGATGTATAACAGCTGTATACTACTATCTCTGTATGGATGATATGATGTATAACAGCTGTATACTACTATCCCTGTATGGATGATATGATGTATAACAGCTGTATACTACTATCCCTGTATGGATGATATGATGTATAACAGCTGTATACTACTATCTCTGTATGGATGCTGTGATGTATAACAGCTGTATACTACTATCCCTGTATAGATAACATGAACGCCCAGAACTTTCTGTTATTCTGCAGTTTGACAGTCAGTTATAACGGAAAAATAACATAAATAAACTACTTTAACATAGATATTCTTTAGGGCTTTATTACGTGGTATCGGATCGGTGCATTAACTCCAGTACTTCCTGATACTAGCGTTTTAGGCAGTATCGGAGGAGATACCGATACTGGTATCGGTACATCTCTACGTTTGTCTTTTTTGTCACTTTTTCCGATGTTTATGAATCTTTTGACATTTTTGAAGCTTTTTTTCTTCTTCACTTTTTCCCGAGGTTTTTGTAGATTATTTTGACATTGTCACTTTTTTCAACATTTTCAAAATTTCAAATGCTATAAAATTGAAAACACCCAAATTCAATGAAAGTAATGGACTGATCATTTATTTTACTTACTGAGCGTACTGAGCATAAAGTGGATTGAACATCGAATCCACTTTAATCATCGTTGAAAGAAACCCAAATTTCTGATATAGAAACTTCACGAAATCTCTCATCCAGGAACAACTGCCAACTTTGACTTCTTTAATTGTACTTTATTTTATTATTTTTACAGGGACAACGCATAAATGATTAGTACCTTCACTAATTAGTCATCAATCGAAAATTAATATGCACCTATTTTGATATTTTGGTCATTGTTCCAAGTTATTTTTTAAAGCAAAAAAGCTCAAAAGTACTTTGTTTTTTGCTGGTTTTCAGGTTCGTCTTTTCAATATCAAAATGTCAATTTGTGGGCGCCTGGGAGCAACACGCACTTTTTTGTGTTCGTTGAAAGAGAATATCAGTCGAAAGCGGCACATTAAAATGTAACTGTCACTTTCTTTAGTGGTGCATTTTGTATACAATTCAATGTTCAATAGAAGAAAGTTGGGAATGATTTCATTTCATTTGCATTATTTTAGCTATCGTTATTGCGATATTCAACAACGTTATCGCATATTTTCTAGGGCTGCACAATATATCGTTTTTTTATCGTTATCGCAACATCCCCCCCGTCCGTTGAGAACCACCAACCAGATGAGATATTACCATTATTGCCCAAAACATTTGCATACAATCTTTGTTTTTCTTTTTAAAACAAGAACTGTGGCGTTTCATGAGAACAAAAAGCAACATTTAACTTCATATGCACTTTTTTCCCATCTTTGCATTTCTTTACACAAAAAAGTAACAAAGTCAATCAATCGGTATAAAAAAAAAGACAAAAAACAAAGTATTTTTATTTATATATATATATATATATATATATATATATATATATATATATATATATATATATATATATATATACACACACACACACTTTTGTTTTAAAAAGAGGAGCAGCGTGCGGTGCAGTGCAGCGGGCTGGAGGACAAACAGCTTCACAAACAAAAACATAAAAAAGGGAAACTTCTTCGCTTTCTTGCCGAGAGTTAGATGTTCAGATCGACACCGAACTCGCGTCTGTACGCCGCTCAATATGCTGGTTAGCTTAGCTTAGCATAAAGACTGGAAACAGAGGGGAACCCTGGTTAAAAGTGTAATGAATCTACCTACCAGCAGCTCTAAAGCTGATTAATGTGTTATATCTTGTCTGTTTTAATCTGTACAAATATCCATCAGCAAAAACTACAAATTACGGAGGAGTTATGAGTCGGACTATGTCTCAAAAGGGATAGTTCAGATGTGTTGAAGTTGTTACGGGCGTGCAAAAAATATCTATTTACATTCGTATCGCGATTCAAGCTCTACCGATTCAAAAATCGATTCATAGAATACGCTACATTTAGAGTATTTAGAGTATTTCCAGCCCTTTACGACGGGGAACTTAAGCAGTTATCTCCGCTCTCTTCAAAGCCACCAGACTCTTGACAAAAACAGTAATTTTACCTCGCAGCAGACGGGAGTTGCTGCTCCACCGCTGGCTCCGTCGCTTAGTTTGTGTCATTGTGTGACTCTGTTGTTTGAAAAGGTTAGTTCGGATTCACTAAGGCTATGTTTAGACGGAAACGATCTGAAGAGAAAACCCAAAAGTGGCGTGGCGTTCTCACTTGGGGGGGGAAATCTGAGTGCATAGGTGACGCAAAAGGTGTGTGCAATTCAGTGTAGTATGCACACCAGGTGGCTAGGTGGTAGTGTGAAGCACTGCCACACAACACCACCAAGTCCACGCGCCTGCGTAGAAGCTTCCTTCTACTTCTCTCCCTCTCCTCTTCCTAGATATATATGTAGATAAATATGGGACGTAGAAATAAGCGCTGAAAATGTGTAGAAGAAAAATGTAACAATTTAAAATGTTGGAAAAAGCAAAAACAAACTGTGAAAAAAAGGCGCCAAAAACGTCTTTTTTCAAGGTTGACAGGAAGACAACACAAGGGTTAAGAGTTCCACTCTGGAGGGTGGTTTTACTTTTTTAAGCCCCAAAAACGCCGTCGCCGTCTAAACGAAAGGCCCATCTGATCAAATATTTTTACGTTTTCACCCTACCAGCGTATTCGTGTAAACAGGGCCTAAAGAACCACAAGAAGAAACCACAAACTAACTAAGCGACGGAGGCAGCGGTAGAGCAGCAACTCCCGTGTTCTGCGAGGTTAAATGACAACAATGACTGACAACAGAGAAGTAACTCGTACAACCCCACTTCGTACGTAACACTCAAACTATCCCCTTTAACTGCCTGTAAAAAGACTTTTCTCCCACTGAATCTTGATTTTCACGTTTTTTTATTAGCAAACACAAACTACTCAGGTAGTTCTTTTGCTAAATGGAAAATATGTGAACCTCAAGTTTTCATTTCTTTGATTGTCAGACTTTTGTTTTATAGTTTTTACGTTTTGCTGCGTTAAAAATGGGTGAACTCTTAAAAAGGGCCACTCCAACAATGTAGTGTTGCATTTCCCATCAAGCGGAGGAAGTTAAAGAGACACGGTCTCACGGCAGTTCGTGAAATGGTCACGTACAGTTTTAAGCTACTGATTCGTGTACACGGACACATTTGTCTCATTTATTTCGTGGTGGTCAGCACGTAATGGGAAGCATCTATACGGAGGTTGGGAAGTTGGGTTTAGGAAAAGGAGAACGGGGAAAGGAAAGGTCACATGCGGGACACAACAACGTGGATATAACACATGCCTTTGGTGTGGGAGATGTGGGTTCGATTCCCACTGCGGTACATCAACCAATGTGTCCCTGAGCAAGACACTTAACCCCTAGTTGCTCCAGAGGCGTCCAACCTCCGATATATAGCAATTGTAAGTCGCTTTGGATGTAACGTAATGTAACAACAACGGAACGGTTGGGTTTAGGAAAAGAACAACGGGGAAAGTTGACGGCCGCGGTCTCTGGGGACCCAACAACGGGTCATGCTGTGAACACGAAAGATGCTTCCCATTGAAATACATTAGTTTAAATAACGTGCTGGCCACCACGAAACACCCCCCCCCCCCCGACATAAACATGTCCGTGGAATCAATAGATTAAATAACGGTGACCATTTCACGAACTGCTGTGAGACTGGGTAAGAGGGAGTAAAACAAAGTAAAGGGATGTGTAAAATTGTTGAAATGAAGAGTCATTTCAACAATTAAAGTTTTTAGATTCGAGGAGAAGATCCGATACGCAAAACGTGAAAAAAAAACAAAAAAAAAACCACACAACAAAGACAAGAAGGAAAACACATTTGTGTGTGTGAAACAAAGAAAATCAGAAACATTTCTTAAATCGGACGAAAAATAACAGGAAGTGTTCAACGTTGGAGACATTTTTTACAAAGTAAAAAAATTTATTGTGGCTTGTTTTGGCAGAAATTATGTTTCCTGGGATGGTTTCTAAACTGTAATTAGAGAAGGAGATGAAACTCCCTACAAGTTGGTTCTGTATATATTTCCGTAAATATATTGTATTACCAGGACAGAAGATCCTGAGTTCATACTATGAGCACAGAGTGAGAGAAGTGGTTGGTCCACCAAACTGAACACAAGAATAAAAACGTAGGTTCCCCACTCCCCCCCCCCACCCCCTTCGAGCTTCATTATTCTGCAAAATGTATGATTATTTTAATTTTTTTTTTTACTTTTACTTTTTGTTGTCAAAAGATCAAAACGACAAAAAGAAATAAAAAAATTATAAAAAAAGGTGACAAAAACAGAGTATCTACATATAGCAGGAACACTGATATTTACAACTATTAAATAATCCCCATTCAAAACAAGAACATCTTTCTTTCACATATAAAAAAAAATAAACATGAATAATAAATCTGACGGACGCCACATGAAGCCGGATCTTCGCGATCTTCTGAAGTGGTTACGTTTAAAAAGCAAGACCTCTAGCTCTATAATTACTAAGCTGCTTTTTGGGCAGGGTTTCAACTGTTAGCCTATAGATTAGTTGACATTTTTGCTAATTGGCACCATTTAAACCACGTGTCAAACTCAAGGCCAGTATTTATCTATCATACCCAGGATTGGGCATCAAGAACTGGGTCCAACTTGGAATCGTCTCAAAACTTACAGTTCCAATGGAATCATTTCTAAGGCTGTGTTCACACTTGGTGTCGAGAGGTGCTAACGTTAGATAAAACACGGAGCACCCGGTCATATCGTATAACTCGCTGTGCTCCAACTCCGTTTGTTCTTGTTGTTCTGGAGACGACAGGTCTGGCTACTCCGCTCGTCATTGGTCGGCTGTCAAAAAAGCGCTTGACGTAGGGCGTTGTTTTCAGAAAGTCGCTCCGAGCTGCAGGAATCAAGTCGGCGGTGGCCTTTAAAACAGCGCTCAGGACTTTTTGGAAAACACGGTTCACTCCACAGGATTAGAAACGTGAAACAGACGCTGGCCGCTTCAAAGAAGACGCCAAGTGTGAACATAACCTTAATTGGAATGGTTTCTTAATTGGAATTGTTTGGGAAATTTGGTACGAATCTGATCATCTGTTCCAAATTTAAGTTTTGGAGTCCGTCGCGACCGCCGTGCTTCCAGCAGGCGTTTGTTGTGTTGCAGCCACGCAGCACAGTAAGCGGCGCTCTGAAGTGTGGCTTTATTTTACGGTGAAAAACTTTTATTCACCATTGAACCAAAATGAAATGTTCCTCTAATCTGCGACGCGTTTCAACTCCACCCCCCAAAGGAACCGAGAAGAACCAGAATTCGAAAGGAATAATCGAAATTGGAATCAGAATAAAATCAAAAAACGATGCCCAACCTTGGTTCTACCTCCTCTCGTTCCTCCAGACCCGGTAGATACATTTCCTTAAAGATCCAGCTGCAGACAGACGTCGAGCATCCCGACGACATGTTTCCTGTTCTACCTGAAGTCTAAAAACAACCGAGAGTCACAACTACACAAATGTACAAACGCCACAGAAGGCTCGGCTGCGAGCCAGACCGTCGGTGGAGGCCGGGTGCGTCCTGCCGGAGCTGCACAGTCATGAATTAAGCTTCCATTATTAATTAACCTGCCAACTGCTGATCAAAAGACTTCTCTCCCAGATGTTGAAATGCAGAAAAAAAAATATTGATCTGAATGTCTAGAAAACCTTCCCTTTTTAAGAGTAACTCACAGTCAGTCTGTATATACACAGATGGATGACGCGCCTAGGCATGCGCCGGTATGAGATTCTGACGGTATGATAACCTTAAAAGATATATCATTGTTTCACGGTATTGTAATTGCAGCTTTAAAATGTATTATTTTGAAATGTCTGGGTAAAAAACAACAAATTTTTTTCACCATTGAACACAATATATTTTATTTTTTAACTTACTGCACACTGGCGTTGTCGACTTACAAAAAAAACCAGATCATACCGCAGTAAATTTTAGTGGTTTTGAAACCGTGACTTTTTCCAAGTATACCTTGAAACCGGTAACCGGCCCATGCCTGGACGCGTCTCCCATTTCCTCCCGCTGTACAAAAGTGAAGCCAAAACATCCCGGATACGTGCGCTGCCATCTTGTAATATTGGAACCAGAATCTGTGCAGTGGGGTGATCGGGCGGTGGAGCCGCAGTATCAAAGTCCCGCCCATATACCCGGCCCGACCAATCCCGAGTCAATCCCAGCTGTCAATCATGATGTTTCCCCCTGTTTTTATAGCATCAAATACTAATAAAAACCAAACTGATCAGACAAATGAACACTTGAACAAACATCAGCGTGATCATGAAAATGACAGAAATCATCTTTGGGAGAAATGTAGTTGACGTGTCCTTATGGCGCTTTTCCAACACGTGGTACCTGCTCGACTCGCCTCTTTTGGTTTTCCATTACGAAATAAAGTCCCTGGTACCTGCTAACGGGTACTTTTTTAGAGCTGAGCCGATACCAAAAGGTGACGTGAAAGCGACAGAGGGGGGCGTCCTGAACAAACCCGCCATTTTTAAATAGTTTAGCCAGCTGTGTTTATTTCTGCTGCCTCCAGCTTCTTTTGAAACTAAATGTGTCTTCTGGCAACAACAACACATCCTCGACGTTCTGTGTGTGTGTGTGTGTGTGTGTGTGTGTGTGTGTGTGTGTGTGTGTGTGTCGCGTTAGGTCACGGTAGTTTACTGCGGCGCCGCTATGACGACCAGCCACGCTGAGGCGGTACTAAAATCTGCAATGGAAAACGGACGCACAGTGAGGCGAGTAGAGTCGAGGCGAGTCGAGCAGGCATTCGATTTTTGTTGTTTTGGCAGATGCCACCAGATGTTTTGGCTCCACTTACACAGTCTATGCTTTAAAAACGGTGCATCTCCGCAGCGCCACCCGTCAGGCCGAACCAGTTTCCACATGCTGAGCGCCGAGACGAGCGGTGACGGATTGTCACGGAGCTTAAAAACTCAAACAAGCCAACAGACCGTGCTCCAAGATGACGAAAAATCACTTGGGCACCGACAGAAACCGCTGCGACAGCTTCCGGTCCTCCACGCTTCATTCAAACTGTACACTTTTCACAATTAAATATTAAAACGCAGTATTATTTCTTAGTGCGCTGTGCTGCCGGGTCCGCATCCGACGTTATATTCTTATATATTAGGACATTATCTTCTATAGAAGCTTTTTTTAAGGTGTCAACCCCAGAATCTGAACGAGGAGGCTGCGTTTAGTGACGGTAACAACTTGAGTTACTAATTCAAATCCTTTTATGGGTGCTTGTGGAGTTTTTCTTGAATTTTCGGGTTCCCGGAAAACTTTTCCAGACAGAAAAGATGTGCATTTGTTACCTGTCGGCGGGATGAAGAAGATATGTTTTTTAAAAGATGTCAGTCCCAAGGTTTGAAGGTTTCCTTTAACCATCAAACTAATCTTCCCGTTTCCCTTCTTGCCTCATCAGACCCCTTCTGATTGGCTGATTAAATATTCCGCTGTCCGTCGGCGGGCGGGTAAAGGTTGACCCGAAGAGGAAGAAGACGACGGAGAGGAGGGCGAGGGGTGATGGTGGTGGTGGCGCCCTCGCAGCGAGGTGTGGTTGCCGTGGTGATGGTGGTTGTGGTGGGAGGAGGGGGGAGGGGGAGGCGGGTCGCGGAGAGACGGCGGGACGGCCGAGGACTTGATGGGGACGATGCGGGTGTCCATGACCTCGCAGTCGACCTGCATCATCATCTCGTAACCCTGAGAGGAGTTATAGAGACTCTCTGAGGGAGGGAGGGAAGGAAAGGAGGGAAGACCGGTGAGGAGGGAGGGAGGGAGGACGGGAGGGAGAAAATGTGGGAGGACAGGAGGGAGGACGGGTGAGGTGGGAGGGAGGGAGGGAAGGAGGGAGAAAATGAGGGAGGACAGGAGGGAGGACGGGTGAGGTGGGAGGGAGGGAAGGAGGGAGAAAATGAGGGAGGACAGGAGGGAGGACGGGTGAGGTGGGAGGGAGGAAAGAAGGGAGGGAGGGAGGGAGGGAGGAAGGAAGGAAAGGAGGGAAGACGGGTGAGGAGGGAAGATGGGTGAGGAGGGAGGGAGAAAATGAGGGAGGACAGGAGGGAGGACGGGTGAGGAGGGAGGGAGAAAAGGAGGGAGGGAGTGAGGAGGGGAGGAAAGGAGGGAGGGAGGGAAGACGGGAGGGAAGGAGGGAGGGAGGACGGGAGGGAAGGAGGGAGGGAGGACGGGAGGGAGGGAGGAAATAAGGGAAGGAGGAAGGACGGGTGAGGAGGGAGGGAGGAAAGGAGGGAAGGAGGGAGGACGGGTGAGGAGGGAGGGAGGAAAGGAGGGAAGGAGGGAGGATGGGTGAGGAGGGAGGGAGGAAAGGAGGGAAGACGGGTGAGGAGGGAGGGAGTGATGGGGTTGAGAGGGCAGGAAGAAGAAGGGGTAAGGAGGAAGGAGGGAGAAAGAAAAGGAGACAAATTTAACATAAATAGACCTAAACAAGTACAACATCGTTTTCAGTGATTTGTTGCAGGGTTGTGCCACTGACACGGCCCATCTGTGGGACGTCCTGTTGTGTTCTTTAACCCCCCCCCCCCCTCCCCAATTTAGCACAAGCAGATCAAGTCAGATCGTTTGTAGATCTGGACGTTTCCGACGGCACTTGAAGGCAGTTTCAATTTCTGGAGGAAAAAAGAGAGAGAAAGGCGACAGAGGGTACTGAACCCTGTGTTGTTTTTCAGACAACGGCAGCTACAGTCTGTTGTTGGAATCCTCTACAGTGAAATACAGACACACTTTCGCGCCGTTTAGCGGTCAGCATTTTAGGTAGGCTAACGTTAGCTGCTGTCGAGTGGAGTGTTGACTAGCGTGACCCGTGCGGCGATGTTTCAGTTCCCTCTAACGTCCGTTTTCGGAGCATCAGAGAGAAGCAGGCATTTAAGTGGCACCTAAATAAGGCACCGAAATCTGCGTTGCTATTCGGTCCGGTAGATAACGGTCGTGCCGGTGACGTATTACCACTGGGTCTCGGACCCCCCCCCCACCCCCAAAATAAAAAGTCTTCGGGTCTACACGATTCACGTTGATGACATTTTTCCATTCAAAACGGCAATTTTCGCCGAAAAGCGACTAGTTTGCAGGTATGCACAAACTCCCGAGCAGTTTGGTGCTTGCGTTTGGTTGCTTGAGCTTGTGGCAGCAATAGAGGCAGTGGTGTTTCCCCGTTTCCTGTACGGGACTCTCACACCGCCTCAAAACGCACCGCCAAGTCACTGCAGCGCGATGTGGGGTTGGGTTTCTCCAAAAGTTGACTCGGTCCCAACTTTCTGCCTCATGCCCGCTGCGTTTCTTTGCGTGTCTCCCCTGTGGCAAACTCCGCAGAGGTTTGTTTTTTTGGGGCGATTTATAAAAAAATAAAATCAATAAATGAATCTTTTTAATGTTAATTTCTTTTAATCACATCCCGACCACAACACGGACACACAGAAGTGTCTCCTGGATAATCTAACCATTTATTTACATTCTGACCATCAGTTTGAATATTTGCAGTTGGCTCTACTCACCGTTCACGGACATGGCCGGCATCACCAGAGACATTTTGGGCCGGCTGGTCTTATTGTGGCTGATGGCCGGTAACAAGAGGTGATCCTGTAGAGAGAGACAGAGAAGACACAGTTGCATCAACACTTTAAACTACAAGGTGTTATAAGGTTTAAAGAAAACCATATTTATTAAGATGAATGTAAACAAAGCAAAAATGAGCTATGTATGTTTTTGCCCCCATTTTTCATGCGCTGAACTCAAAGATCTAAGACTTTTTCTATGTACACAAAAGGCCTCTCTCTCTCTCAAATATTGTTCACATATCTGTCTAAATCTGTGTTAGTGAACGCTTCTCCTTTGTCGAGGTACTCCATCCACCTCACAGGTGTGGCATGTCAAGCTTCTGATTAGACAGCAGGATTACTGCACGTAGGCGTCGCCTACATATGTGGCTATGGCGCGAGTAGCGACTCTAGAGTCACAGTGAGAGAAGGGAAGTGTCTCCTCTGTTCTTTCTGACCACGGCGGGAAATCTGGAGCAGGAAAAGTCAACCCTCTCCTTGATTTCATGTTGTTTATGGAGAAGAACATGTTTTGGTGGAACGTGTGTGTGTGTGTGTGTGTGTGTGTGTGTGCCGTACCCGTCTGAAGGAGACGACGTAGAAAGTGTCCTCTCGGCGGTCGATGGCGTCCATGAAGTCGCTGTAGGTGACCTCAGGACCAGGAAGCACCTGCAGCTGACTGCAGACAGGAACAACGACAACAAGTTCAACGTCAATATTAAGTACTAATTTATCCAACTATCAGCTGTGGTTCTCGTTTCCATAGTTACCAAGTAATTATGGAATACAATAATTATATATACACTTAGGGACACTGTAGGGAGTAGAACCAGTAGGACCTTCCTACTATTTTTTTTAAACATGGACATCCTTGGAAGCTTGGGGGCTTGGGACCGGGAGGTCGCCGGTTCAACCCCCAGACCGGCAGGATAAAATCTGGGTCGGGAAAAGTGTCCCTCCCTCATTACCACCACTGAGGTGCCCTTGAGCAAGGCCTTTAACCTCCAACCGCTCCAGTGGAGCTGCTCAGTGGCTCAGCAGATCAGACTGCGGTTGTACCGGGCGGCTTCCAGGTGTGAATGTGACAGGTCGTCGTTGCAAATGAGAAATTCTTCTCAAATCGACTTACCTGGATGAATAAAAGGTAAAAAAAAAAAAAACATTATAAACGTTTATGACATAAAGCTTCTTTTAAATAAGTGTCATTCAGTTTTTGTCATGAAAAGTCATCGTTATGGTTCATGTGTCATGAACACGTGACAGTGTCATGTCACCCTTATGTAGATGCCTTCAAGTAAAGGGTTTTCTTCTCTCCACACAGCTGACAGAAACCAACCAGTTTATTTTCAGTGCAGATTTGTGGTTTCAGTTTCACAGAGCTTTGCATTTCTCTTGACACTCGGACTGAAACTCCTGTAACTCATTACAGGAGTGTGCAACTAAGGAACTGCGTGCCGTACCTTTCTAAGGAGCGGTGAGCCTGAACCGGCAGGTATCTGGAGAAGTTGGTCTTCCTCAGCTGAGCTTTCTGCAACAACAAAGTGACACGGAAACACGGTTAACGTCAACTTCAACGATCCAGGTTTCTTTTCTAAGGGACGCTAATTCAATAGCAACTGCATTCTACCCATTTGGAACATACGACACTAAAACCTCCGACGTTAAGGTTTCTCACAAACATACGCAAAAGCAGTTTTATTTATAAAGCAACTTTAAAAACAAGAAACTGAATGGAAAAAAAAAAAAAAACTCTGGTTTATAAAAAAACATAAAAACAGGCTTATGAAAGAGAGGAAAAAAGCAGCGTCAGCTTTAACAGGGAGAAGAGGATGTGTACTGAACCTGGGCGATTTTGGCCTTCTTGGCGATTTTTGGTTTTCCTCCAGACTTCTTCCTGTCGATCTGGTGTCGGTGGACCCAACCCCTCAGCTCATCTGCCAGCCTGAAGTACATGTGGGGAGAGCCAGAAACACTAAACTGAGACAAAGGCAATGACATGATCTTATTTGATGGCTCCTGGACTCCTCACTTGAACCCGGAAGACGTTCCGTCCCTCCTTCGTGAGGGGGGGGGGCAAACGTTCAGCACTGCAGGCTTATGATTGCCTTTTTAATGTGTAAGCTCAACTAACTGATTCTTTTTTCCCCTTTTCTCTCTCTCTCTCTTTCTTCACTCTTTGTTTTCTTTCCTCATTTCATTCTTCGGTCACTTTTCCATTTCATTAGCTGTATGTTGTTTCTTTCCTCTTCATGTTATGTATTGTTTTAGAATTGTAGGGAACCCAACATGCCGAGCCCCCTCGAGGGGCTTCTGGGTTTCCTTTGCAGGTCCTTTTTTTTTTAACTTAATGTGTCCGAAATGTATCGTCGTCTGAAAAGCATGTGCTGAAATCATAAAGCAATCACCTGTCCTGTACAGACTGCAAGTTAGAAGTGTGTTAAAATATGTTTTTATATAAAGTCTTTGTTAATAAGAAAAAAGAAGCAGGATTTGAAGGAGAATGAGACGAAGAAGGATCAGAGAAGGAGAAACACAAACCAGTTGATGAAAGTTGGATTTTAACAGCTGGGGCGTTGGACTGACCTGAGAGACTCGGAGCGGTTGAACTGTCTGCAGTCTGAGGAGCTGAAGTATCGGTCGATGTCCTGCAGCACCAGATCCTTCATGTCACTGAACACATCGCTCAGGTTCCTACACAGACACACAATTTTCGGATTAAGACGTTTGGGATATTCTGGTATTATTCGTGTTTTAGAAGCATTCTATGGACATGTGTACAGCGCATTCAGAATATGCGTCTCAATCAGGGTTTTTACCCGCAGTTTGGGACAGTTTACTACTTGTCGGCTACTGTACACAAACCAACCAGCCAACAGTTTGCAAGGCTGCGGTAGAGACGCATGGCCAAAAGAAAAAGGAGAAGAAACACAGCTACCTTTTAAACATTGTGAAAGACTTGGATATTAACAGGTATCAACATCGCAACGCCGACCTTTTTCCAAGAAGCTGGTTGAAGGAATGAAAGAGGGTCCAACAAGTCCGCCACCGAAAACTCTGAAAAGAATCCTATTTCGCACGGCTGCATGTAAACGGGAAATTTAGTGGACTATTCACTTCCATTAGCCATGTAAACAGCCTAGTCGGAATATCGCCTTTTTTTTTAAAATAAGGGCAAAAACCGGAATAGTATGTGCATGTTAACGTAGTCACAGCTGTGAGTCCATGAACGTCTGTAGCAGAACAGTGGAGCGTCTGATCTAAACCAGAGGTTCTCAAGCTTTTTTCAATAATGTTCCCCCTAGGGCTGCAACAACGAATCGATAAAAAGTTCCCCGTGAACACGTATCAATAGATAAAAAATAACGTGACGTTTACACGAACCGCCGTGAGACCGGGTTGAAATACGGAGAGAGACCGGAGAGACCCGTAACGTTGTTCTGAAAGACACGGCGGACTCAGGGAAATCAGTACGACCCAAGTCATCCGAGGTGTGGGAGCATTTCACACTAAATAAATCAAAAAACGCGTTAATTGCAAGATAAGCACAAGCGACATGGCACGGCACGGGCGCACCACGGTGATGATTCAGCACCTGAAACGTAAACATGTTGGGAGTCCTTGATGAGGAGGACGGGAGTTCAACAGCAGGGTGAAGTCACTACACAATCCTACTTGGGTTCCGTTTTGAAGTGAGGAACGTAACGTCCCTCCAGTAGCTCTTCTGGTGCTGCTGTGGCGTTTACTCCTTATCCAGCTTGACAAGCTAGCGTTAGCTCGTTAATAACAGTAGTAAAGCAGGGGTGGTATAGTTTGCAAGACTAAAGACACGTTTTTACTCACTCGCCTTTTTTGGGGCCCATTCATTTTTCAATCTATCAGGGCTCCAGACTAACTTTTTGCTTTGGTTGCACTGGTGCGCCACTTTTTTTTATTTAGGTGCACCAGCACAGAATTTAGGTGCACCCAAATCTTTCCTCGCGTCGCCTGCAACGCTGAATGGCGATACACGATATATAGCTCTGTATTTTTTTTTTACAAAGTGGGCTAAATGTTCAGTTTTAAGTCAAAGCCACTTTTCACAAGCTCTTTTATTAAAACAGATTGTGATTAAAATAAAATGCAAAGACAGGGTTTCCTTTACCAGTTTGAACATATACAGCTGCAGCACATGCAAATGAAGGCTCTCTCTCTCTCTAACAGACTGATTAAAAGAGAGGGAGGACGCCCGGATAGCTCAGTTGGTATGTATAGAGGTTTCCTATCAAAATAAAGGCCGAAATCTTTAAAAAAGACATAGGGAGACAGAGGAAGAGAGGGGGAGTGCGATGGACTGAAGCGTATGTTACTCACAGAGTGACGGCTGACTCATTATGAATGGGTCCAGCACGGGTCGAATGTGCTTTGGCGGGTCAGCGTCGTTACACACGTCTTGTGTAGGCTATGAAATGTCTGTATCGTCACTGTGCTGCATTTTTATGAACTATGATATTCTGGCTATGGGTCACATCTCTCGCCCAGTTCCAGCAGGCTCCGTCTCACACGCTATTGCTCAACCAACTGAAGTCAGTTGCATTTAATAACTTCTAATGTGTTTTTTGCCGTGGCGGCCGCAATAACAGAGAGTTACCAGCGGAAACACTGGTACCAGTACAGGTTTCCCTCTCATACTTAATATACAGCTGTGTTAATAACAATTAAAACTGTAGACAAATGTCAGCAGTTTGGACCGGCGGCGCTGTGTCTCTCCATGTTGCAGGGGAGCAGTGTGAGTGAATGGGAGTGGGAGGGGGGGGGGGGGGGGGGCTGCGCAGAGGACAGATCCAAACACAGGCATGGCTTTACAGAAGGAACGGGTCACGTAACGCAACATTAAACTATCGATATAAACGACATCGCTTCGTTCGTGGAGAGGCAGCGGATGCGAGGACGTTGGGTGCACCGGTGCGACCTGGGAACAATCTTAGTCGCACCCTTAGACATTTTGGTCGCACTCCAGAGCCCTGTCTATTGTCGTGTATATATTCTGTGCTTTGTCCCATATCAGTTATTGTTGACAAATATATTTGTGTGTGTTGTACTTTTTAAATTTCATTTTAAAGTTCTTTTATAGCACTTGGTCATCTTAAGCTGTGTTTAAATGTAGTGTACAAATGAACTTAACTTGCACTTACTACAATGACGGTAATATGTAATAGGTATATGTAATAAGCTCCAAGTGTGTGTGTGTGTGTGTGTGTGTGTGTGTGTGTGTGTGTGTGTGTGTGCGCGCGCGCGCTCTTTGGGTTACTTACCTTTACACAACTATTAACTAAAACAACAAGTATGTATGCAAGTATGTATTGAGTCATGTAAATGAATGCTATCCGAT
Source organism: Sander vitreus (assembly GCF_031162955.1). Classification (NCBI taxonomy): domain Eukaryota; kingdom Metazoa; phylum Chordata; class Actinopteri; order Perciformes; family Percidae; genus Sander; species Sander vitreus. The sequence goes on from NC_135868.1 coordinate 3,109,279, forward strand.
TCATTGAAAAAATAAATCGACAGATTAATCGATGTTCCCCCTTTGAACAGTTTTTTATAAGCCATGTACCCCCTAACCAGCGCAAATAGTTTCTGTCTCTGCGGTTTTGCCGCGGATCATGTGTAGGCGGGCTTTGGGATGAGTAGAGTATTTATTATCTGCAGGGAAATACACAGTAAGTACACGCCGCCATTTGAAGGAAGTGATGCTTTCAATTCCAGCAGAAAACCACACGGTGTTCCACACGTGGAGACAGTTAAAAGATGTCGGCGAGCCCGTTCTGTTAGAAATCAAGTTTGTCGGCATTTCTTTCTTAACGGTTGCAGAGTAGATGATTATCTGCCGAGTGAATGAGTCTGTGCAGTAAAACGTGTTTGACGGGCTGTTTTTTTTTTGTTTTTGTTTTTTCCCCTACGAAAACAGCCCGGCGAGGGAACGTTCCGCCTCATGTCATCTGGGGACTATGAATCAGTCACCGAGCTCTACGCCGAGCAGACCGCAGCCCTTCACTGCTGACTGCTCTCCTGAGACTTGTTCACCGGTTCCTTCAACTAACGCCGTCGCGTCGAAGGCTCAGCGGCAGAGGACGAACACTTTGTTCTGCGCGCCAAACCTTCCGAGACAAGTGCAAGAGGTGAGACGTCCCGGGCGTATTTTAAAACCTAGTCCTCTGTGCACATTTTAACGCGGAAAAGTTACGTATCGCCGCGGTCGTGTGAGAACCTCGTATGTCCAAAACGCACGGAGCTCAACGTTTAGGGAGCAGCGGCCCACGCAAGGCAGACGGCCCGTGGCTGTGGAGGAAGGTCTGGCAGAGCGAGACTACTCCGTGTGTAAAACTGAACATGTTTGGACGACGAAGTTCTGCTGAGGGAAGTGAATATTACGCAGACCGATGACAGCAAATATGATGCGAGATTAATTCACGTGTGCGAGCTTTGTCTTAAAACAACACTGTGAAACGCTGATGAACTGAATGTCGCCCGAGTGAAACCTCAACCTTTGCTTTGTCCGATTCTTCTCACCTGAACTGAAAGGCCTCCGCAGCCTCGTCTCCCGCGTCCTCCTCCGTCTCCGTTCTGTCCTCCACTCTGCTCCGAGGCCGAGCTGCTGCCTGCTGCTGCTGATGTTGTTGTTGTTGTTGTTCGAACTCCAGCAGCCGTCGTCCCGTATACGACACCACACCGTCCTGTAGGCCCGACAGCTTCCTGTCCGCGATGCTGCGGGAGAGAACGAGTCAGAGAGCTCTGGTTCAAGTCCAGCTTAGCCCTTCAGCAGCTTATTTATGGCTCTGGGAAAAAAGCTGTTTCTCATGCGGTTTGTCCGCGCCCTCATGACCCCAAGAGCCTGCCTGAGGGTAGGGTGTCAAACAGGATACGGCCAGGGTGTGTGTAGGTTCTTCTCTGCAGCCTACTGGAGTATATGTCCTCCAGGCTTGGGAGAGGGGCACCAATGGTTCTCTGGGCTGTTTTAATTACCTGCTGCAGGTCTTTCCTCGCCTCAAATGAACCGAATCGTTTGAATTCGTAGATTTCAAGAAAGTCACATTGTGGGACTGATGATTTGATTTTAAAATCATCGTGGCAGTGTACGGCTTTTAAAAAAAAAAAAAAAAAAAAAAAAAAAAAAATGTAATTTGTATGAGCATGTAATGATAGCCAGGATTTCCGGGAGCTCCTGGAAGATCCTTTTAGCGCATACACATGTAGACAATACGGACGCGTTAACAAATACAAAAAAGGACAACCGCAGAGGTTATTGATTTATAAAACATAAAAAAAAGGACACAGGTACAGTGCTGCTCATGAGTATTGGAAACCCTGTTACAGTTGACTAAAAAGAGGAATAAAAAAAAAAAAAAAAATGCCTTAATTGAAAAATTTAGGAAAAATCCAACCTTTAAGGATGCCAATTGTCTTTGTGAATGAATAATGTATCGTAAATAAATAAATGTTCTTCCTTAAAATACAGGGGGCATAAGTCAGTCCACCCCTATGTTAGATTCCCATAGAGGCAGGCAGACTTTTATTTTGAAAGGCCAGTTATTTCATGGATCCAGGATACTATGCATCCTGATAATGTTCCCTTGGTCCCCACATCATCACATCCCCTTCACCATACCTAGAGATCGGCATGGTTGTATTTCAGTTAGCCTAATAGCTGGTTTGATTTGCATTGAGAGATGATCTTATGGAAAGTACCCCATCTAGTACCCATCTCTAGGTATGGTGAAGGGGATGTGATGATAAAGGGAACATTATCAGGATGCATAGTATCCTGGATCCATGAAATAACTGGCCTTTCAAAATAAAAGTCTGCCTGCCTCTATGGGAATTTAACATAGGCGTGTACTGACTTATGCCCCCTGTATTTTAAAGAGGAACATTTATTTATTTACGATACATTATTCATTCACAAAGACAATAGGTGTCCTTAAAGGTTGGATTTTTCCAATTTTTTTCCAAAAACGGAGGCGACGCCCCTTTAGGAGACAGGAAGTGTGTAGCGTTTCACACCATTGGCGCTGCTTGAAATGCACTCATCTTTAGTATAAAAGATCGTTGGATAAATATACCACAAAAAAGGGAGAGAAAACAATTGGGTTTTAACCCTCGTGTTGTCTTCCCATCCAGGTCAAAATTAGAAAATAGATTTTTTTTTTTTTGGCACTTTTTTTCAGTGCATTTGACACTTTTTGTCACTTTTCTCAACGCTTTTTAAAATTCACGGTCAGTAAACCTAATTTATATGACATTATACCTAATATTTGAGTTAACAAAAGCAAGAAATTATGAATTGTTGTGACCAATAGTTGAGATCAGAGGATGTAGAGTGAATCACAGACTGGTATCTGTCAAAGTTTAGTCAGGATATGTTTTGAAACCATTTTTTTCAAAGTAATCATCAATTGTACCTGCGAAGAATGTTGTATGGCTTCCATACAAACGTGCACGTATCCATGTTATTTTGGTTGTAAGAAAGCCATATTTCTGATTTAAAAACAGGTCAAATCTGACACATTTTGACCCAAGGACAATGCGAGGATACCTGACGGGTCCGAAGCTGAACGTCATGAACAGCAGGACGGCCATGACACACACGGCTCTCTTGTTGCTCGCCGAGTCGCTGCCCTGAAAAACAGAAAAAAAAGAGGGAAAACTCAAGCTGCGTGTTCGTAAATACTGTACATGTACGTGCAGAAAATACACCGTGGAAACACTTAGGACCCTTTTTCCTCACTTCCTCTGCGACTTGCGATTTTTTTTTCGTAAAATATTTTCTGCGCCTTTAACGTTTCCCCCCCCCCACGTTTTTGAAGCTTTTGAGGACATTTTTGTCACTTTTTTTTTTTTTTAAACATTCTTTCGTAAAAAACATCCAAATCTAAAGAACGTAGGGGGCTGATCATTTATTTTACTTGTGAAGAGCGTTGCGTGGAACAAGCTGCGTTATTTGTCTGAAATTTTGGTTGAAAGAAACCAACTTTTGCTGATAAGGGTCAAATCTGAAAGGGACCGTTTGGCAGCAGCTAAATGGATTTTAGGCACCTAAGACATCTACATCAGTTTAAGTGTACGCTATATTTAGAATATGTTCCGTCGGTCAGTTAGTTTGTGTTATTGTGTGACTTTTGTTGAATCTGAACTAACACCAAAGTCAAACAATAACACAGACGTGCTGACATTAATGGAGGCAGCGGTAGAGCAGCGTTCTGCAAGGTCAAATGACCGTTTCCGTCAAAAGGAGTCTGGCGGCTTTGAAGAGAGCAGAGATAACGGCTCCAGTTCCCCGTCGTAAAGGGCTGTCTGATGACAAGGTAAAGCGCTGGAAATGTTCTAAATATAGCGTCCACTTAAACTGACACTGGTACTCCGGCCTGCTTCTCCAAAACTGGGGCCGTGCCGACCGCCACCTACTGTAGCTTAAACACACTGACTACGAAGAAGTAGCTCATACTCTCCCACTTCCCCACTCATTCCCACCATCAGGTTTTACAGCTTTGACAGATTTCTCTCTTCAAATGCTTGTGTGTTCTGCAGGCAGGTCAGTCCAGATCTTCCCGTCCCTCCCCTTCGACTCTAAACCCCCTCAGTGTGGTGTGTCACTCTGCAGGGAAATCTGCAGGAGTCGTCCTTTAATTAGTTAGGGAGTAAGGAGTTGCAGCGTTTGCCTAGACCGGTGAGGGAAGGTGTGTAGGGGGAAGGTGTGTAGCCACAGTCATGACGCACCGCCTCCCTATTTCAGCTTCTCTTCATAGAAAGCCTACTATATTAGGGTATGAGGAGTTGCAGCGTACGCCTAGACCGGCGAGGATGTGTGTGTAGCCACAATCATGGCGCACCCCGACCCATCTCTGCTTCTCCACATAGAAAGCTTACATATACTTAGGGAGTAATGAGTCGCAGCGTGTGTGTGTGTGTGTATTCGTGTCACAGAAATGCTTGTTACTAACATAGCTCCGAGGAGCTTATTCCCCGCAGTCCTTACGTTCTTTTTCCAACTATAGAATAGATCTACCTATCATATAATCAATAATATAGTGAGAGTAGAGGGAGGCAGGAAGTACAGCCCGTTCCGGCAGGGGAGAGTTCAAGTCCGATCCGGCACCTCTCTTTAGCCTGCCTCTCTTAGTTATGCTATTATAATTCTAGACTGCTGGAGAATGTCCTTCCTCCCTATGACACAATGAGCTGCTCTTTCATCTCTCTTTTCATTTGTTCCTTTTATGTGCATCCTTCTCCCAGAAATGCTTGTTACTAACCTAGCTCTGGGGAGTTTTCTCCCCGGAGTCCTTATGTTTCTTCTTCACCCAGAATATCGCCTTGGATTAGGGTGGCACCAAGACCTGGGTTTTGGGTGCAGCTGTCGCTGTGGCCCTACTACACCCTGCTATGCTCTGCGATTCCCTGCAGTGTCCGGCTGCGTCCTACCGCGTCCACCCATGCTGTGCTGTCCCACATTACACCCCGTAATGCCCTGCTGTGCCCTACTATGACATGAACTACTACGACTACCATTGTAGTCACTGTTCCATTATCTTTATTGTGACTATTACTGCCACTGTTCATCACACCCCCAACCGGCATCGTCAGACACCGCCTACCAAGAGTCTGGGTCTGTCCGAGGTTTCTTCCTAAAAGGGAGTTTTTCCTCGCCACTGTCGCAATAGCTACCACTAATGCTTGCTCTTGAGGGAATTATTGGGGCTTTGTCTTACTCTGTCTGTAAAGTGTCTCGAGATAACTCTTGTTATGATTTGATACTATAAATAAAACAAATCACAGCCCTTCTCTTTCCACATTTCAAAAGACTGAGTAGGTATGAGATGAGGTATCTGTAGCGACCTGGGCTCGTGCTACTGGGATGTTGCGTTGTCTGTGCTGTCATGTGGGTCCTTTTGTGTCTTAAGGCCGTTACAGACCAACCAGACGGCCGACCGTCGGACTGATCAGTCTCCCCGAGTTGGTAAAAGAAAAAGTGCCTCGGAACACACCGAAGAGACGAGACGTAATACGTCTCCATAACAGCAGGCGGCGTTCTCTGTAGTGTCGTCCAGCTGATTGGACGATCGCGTCACGTGGGTCTGGCTGCTGCTTCCGGATTTTGGATTTTTCAACCGGCCATTGATGGCGACTCATTCAGAATACGATCTCATATTGTACTAAAATAGTTCACCGAAACGTGTTTCTGAAAACATTTTAAGCGAGAAATAGGCCGTGCAGTTGCTGAATCTGTCTTCATTTCAGATCAACAAAGGTCAGCTTAACAGATGTTCGTCAGATTTTGAGAGACTCTAGTCACGCTCATCCTGCTCGCCGTTTCCGGGTGACCCCCGATTGCCCTGTCTCTGACTCAGCATGTCGGGTCGGCCCAAATGAAGGCCGACGGCTCCTCCGACGGACGACGGCACGGGACACACCGACCAGACTCGAGTCACCGACCTCGCCAGACGGTCCGACGGACGATCATCGGCCCGGTGTGTAGCTGCCTTTAGGACGTTTGTTGATCTCATGTTTATGTTGATTTTATTTCATTTTTTGTTGATTTTGGAATGTTTTTTTCTGTTACATGTTTATGTTATGAAGCAACAGATTGCAGCACTATGTCCAGGACAAATCTCCCCTCGGGGACAATAAAGTGTATTCTATTCTATATTTATTCCCGATGAATTTTTATTAAGCAACTGTAGGAAGACATTCAGAAATGTCAACAGATGAGCACACGGGGCAACAAGCTCTTGTTAATAAGCCGTTTAATTTTAAATGTTCAACGTGTTAACCTTTCTTGGTCGCTTTGTTTCCGACCGTGATCAGAAAACCAGGGGAGACTCGTTACCTCCAGGGCCGACGTTATAAAATGAATAACGTTGAGGTTAAAATCCCGTTTCTGGTGAGCAAATGAATAAACTTGGCTTTCAGTCTGGGGTTTATTTCAGACACCGCACACAACACTTAAACTTATTCCACCAGCTCTGCTCCGGTCGCATCTACACGTCTGCTTCCTCCATCTCTCTTCTGCCCACTTTAAACACGCGCTGAGCTCTCTTAAAAAGGAGCCGCAGCACCATTTTACAACAAAGGCCATATCGCGCTGATGTGACCGAGCCCGACCCAAACCCGACCCTCATTTCTAAATATCTGTCCGAACCTGGCCCGGCCCGTCTGGTACCGTCGGGTACCGCCGGGTATCCATGCCTTATTGTCTAAAGATCACAACAAATCTTATTAAATGGAGAGTCACTTTCAAAATCACGGCACTCTTTATGATATGCCCCCAAAACTGCCATTTTAGCTAAGTGGGAGCTCTCGGCATTAGCTGCAGCAGCTCCATGTTGCTAGCACCGATTGGGCTCTTTTTTTTTTTGCTATCGACAGTACTCGCATACGTATAGCGATCAAGATTAACGTAAAAATTGCCCAGAGTTCTCCTTTAACCCTTACTTAATATTGTATGTGGCGTTTTCTTTTGCGGGGTGCAAATGTTCCACCAAAACAAGATTCTTCCCGAGACTATTTAGCAGAGCCACCGTCGCTGCGTCCGGAGCTCAGCGCCACCCAAGACCGTTGGGATTGGTTATAAGAAATGCAAAACATATCCTAGAATATATCTGTGGTGTAGCCAGACCTTACTCCACAGTGCTGTGGAGATAGAGCTGGCGATGCGAGACTACAGAAGGCCTTAAAATAGATAATGGAAATATTAACTCCACGATCACACAGCCACAGTTTCACCTTCCTTCCAGGTTAATTTCTCTTCCACTAGCTTCAATTAATTTAATTTCTCATTAAAAGGTGTCTTTTTAATTGATTTGACTAAGTGGACCAATCGCAGCTGTTGCAGACAGAAGCCAGATGTTAGCGGGTGTAAGTGGGGTTTTTTTTGGCCAGTGGAAAAGGAGAATAACAGACACTTGGGGGTTAATTTCTCTTCCCCTAGCTTTCATTTTCTCATTGGAAAAGATGGAAACATGTTGAGGGCAAAGCGAGATGAATTATTAAAAAGGAGGAGAAGATGAAGAGTCACATCCTCCCTCCCTCCTCTCCCTCACCTCTCTCCCGGCCAGTCTCTCCCTCAGCGTCTGGTTCTCTCGGCGAAGACGTTCATTCTCCTGCTGGGCCTCCCGGAGCTGAGCCTCCAGGTTCTGCAGGTACTCCTTCTTCTTCTTCCTCGACATGCAGGCCGACTCCCGGTTCTTTATCATCCTCTGCTGACGCTTCAGCACCTTCATCTGCACCGGGGGAGGAGGAGGAGGAGGAGGGGGGGGGGGAGGATTGGAAAGAGATGGATGAAGAAGGGTTGGAAATAGCCCAGAGGGAAGAGTTTCAAGAAACAAGGAGGACAGAGGGACAACGGATGAGGATGAGGTTGGGTGGAGGGAACATGCAGTGATGAAGAGAAAGACAGGAGGGGAAATGGAGGAGGAGGATGTTGAAACAAAAGGCAGGAGGACGGATAAGAAGACAGAAAGAGGAGAGTAAATAAGAGAAAACAAAGGTTCAACAGGTGAATGACGTAAGCCAACACCCTGAGGTGATGATCGGCGCGTCTCGGTACGTCCAGCCTACTTACGTCGATATCGTTGGAGTTGTTGCCGGGTAACGCCGTCGTCGCCGGGACGATGGGTTTGCTGCTGGGCGGAGCGGTGGGGCTGGCGCAGTGCTGGGGGATGCTGGGAGAGACGGGCTCCATCTTGACGATGGCCGGAGCCGAACCGAGACACACGGACTGAGACAAGACCACTGGGGAGGAGGAAAGACAGGAGGAGACGGATCAGACATCACAGGAAGTCAGCGTTCTCCCAAAAAAAACATATTCAGTCATTAAAAAAAAAGGACATAAAACTCTTTACCAGGTCTGCTCTGGTCCATGGAGGGGAGGCCCTGCAGTATGAGGGTCTTGGCCGGCGCGGGGGTCTGGGGGACGGGGAGGGTGGTGACACACACCGGTCTGGGCTGGATGGCAGGTTTGGTGCTCAGGATGGTGCTGGCCTTTAATGTGGCCGAACCCGGCAGAACTTGAGGCGAGAGAAGAAAAATAAATAAATGTGTGTTCACTCCGTTTACATGCACATATAAGTTTTATATAAGTGGATACGTTTTTGCCCTTCTTCTGAAAAAGACAATGTTGTGACTTAGCTATTTACAGTCGTGCAAAATTAGGGTTTCTTCAAAGTTTTCCACCAGACTTGTTGGAGCGTATGAACAAAGTGTCCAGCTTTCATTCCTTCGACCAACTTCTTAAAAAGATCAGCGTAGCGATGTGTGCGCATATCCAAAAACCTGTCGATATCCAAGTCTTTCATTCTTTACCTTTGAGCATCCATCTTTACCGCAGCCCTGCAAACTGCTGGCTGGTTGGTTTGCGTGCAACAACCATAGCAACGCAGAGAGCTGACCGTACGGCGTAAAACAGGCAAGAGGCCACGAACTGCTGTAAAAACCTAGCCTGACGTGGTCAGACTCAGAATGCGAGTCTGATGCTGCCCCATTGGGCTGTGATCATGGGGCGTGTTTCAACCCAACCAGCAAAGAAAATGGCTCTGCACTCAATTGGATAAACCTACAACCAATCAGAGCAACAGACAAACCTACAACCAATCAGAGCAACAGATAGACCTACAACCAATCAGAATCAGCCATCTTTCTTGTAAATGAATTCAACCCAAACGCTCTTTGGTGACGTGGTTGATTCCGTTACTGTTGATCATCTGTCCATCATCGTATAAAGCCCGCCCTGACCATTTGATTGGTCCAAACAGCTCTGGCTCGAGCATCGTTGCTCCACAACGGATCAAGTCCAGACCCAACTTCCTGACCTCAAATGTTGTGGGCGGGGCCAAGTTCGGCTGGCATCCAGGCTAGTAAAAACCCAGATTCCGAATGCTTCTGAAACCAGAATAATATACCGGCATATCCTAAAAAGGCCTTATCCGGGACATCCAAACGGAATATGCTGTTTACATGACCTGTATCAAATTCAGAATAATAGTGGAATATAAGTGTGCATGTCAACTCATTTATTTACATTTTAGACGACTGACTGAGTCAGTTAACGGCTTTGCTCTGCAGCACTTTCAGATACTCCAGCTGTCAACAAGTCAATCATTTGAAATGCAAATACAAGTTCCGGACGCAATCCATCACATCCACACACTGGAGTTATTTGGGTTTAAGCAAATGAGTTTGTTTTTTTTGACTCATGCACACAAAGAAAAGTAGATACGGTGTTTGGACAGGGTTGCCGCACACCCTTTTTGTAATGCTCTTTCAACAGCAAAACTCAAATCAACTTCACAAGACTAAACCAGAGTTCCCACACCAGATGGGACATATACAATCCCTCCATTGTGTTGTGGGTCTGCCCTGAGCTTCTCTATACAGAAGACCTGAATAGGTGAAGACTGGAAGATTAACTGGGAAATCGAGAGCTTTTCCTTCAGCCCAGACAGCTCGGTACAACTATTCTTACACAAGTACGGGTCAAGTACTGATGTACATTATCTGTAAACCACATATATTTTATTAAGTATAATATATCTCTCTCTCTCTCTCTTTTCCCCTCTTAGTGCCACAATAAAACATGCTACACGAATGGACCGTCTGTCTAAAGAAACGCTTTGAGTGCAACAAGATTCTACATTTATTTGCCAATTGAAAACTTGAGCCAGCGGTCAGCTAGCCCACACTACACATGCCATCACCGCCCAACACCAACCACATATACTACAGAATATATCGGCCATTTGTCGGTTGTTTGGCTGTGAACGGTTGGACATTTTAACCTATCGCCCAGTAAATCCACTTTGAAGCTGTAGTGTGTAGTTTCTGTCGCCCCCCATGAGGAATTCTAGGTAATGACAACAACACTGTTGGAGCGTCCACGTGATACAAGCCTTCTGTGATCGCGCACTACGCCCACCCCTCCTCCACGCAGTTGCTAGTAGCCAAGGAGGACACGGAGGATTTAAAAAATCCATGGACTGGAAGAGGTCATTATCTTCACTCGAGTTTCTGTGTACGAAAGTCTCAGACGCCACAATCTTCTGAACATAGTCATACTGAGACATAAGAGAGTTGTGTGGAGCTGATAGTCAAAAAAAGTCATATTTTGGACTGTTCAGCATGTTTCACATACTTTTACATTTGGCCCACATAAAGCCTTAAAAAAAAAAATTTAATTAGCAAATAAAGCAAAACAATGCATTCGGATTACATTTTCAAAAGCAGGCTGCCACACAGCCGACTCACAACAACAGCCTGAATATGTAAACGCTCTGCTTTTGGGGGAATTTCTGAGTCCCAAAGTCGGCAAATCTGCCAAATTCTGCTTTGAGTGTCGCGTGATTTCAATTTGGAAAACATTTGCCCGTCTTTTGGGTTTTGGCGGGCCAAAATGTATCGTAAAGCTAAACTGAGGGGCTGGATTTTGCCCGTTGCGGCCTCCAGCATTCAGAGAGTTAGCGTGTGCGAGCCTACCCGCAGCCTGCGTCTGTATTCCACCGACGACCGCCGGGATCTGCGTCGGTAACGGCGTCTGAAGCTGCGTCTGTGGTCGGGGTACGGCTGTTGTTGCCACGGTGACCTCCATGGCGCCCAGCGGGGGGGACAGCACGTCTCCGTACATGTACGGAGGGGTCGGAGGGTTTTCACCTTTAACTGTGATCTGGGGGGGGAGAGACGAGACGCAGTCAGAAAACGATACCCATTAAAAAGAACCTCCGTTTACGTGCCAACGTAAAGTGAATGTGTCATTATGTTTTTTTATTCATTTATTTTTTATTTACTGCAAGTAGGGCTGCACGATATGAGGAAAATAACGATAACGGTAACGATATTACTTGCGCTAAATTAACAGATTGCTTGTTGTATTGAACAAACTGAACATTTTATGGCCAATGACGGGCACTACTAAAAAAACAATGACATACACACTTTAAAGTGCAGTTTTCTACTGATATTTCCTTTCAACTAAGACAAAGAATATCGTAGTGTCTGTCGCGATGTGTATATTGCGCCAGTTGATATTGCGAGGGCGATAACGATATATTGTGCAGCCCTAATTGCAAGTCAGAAGACACAACATTAACAACAACAACACAAACACGAAACATTAGCAGTCAGCAAACCCAAAACGTCCTCCATGTTAAACCGTTTTAACCCTCCTGTTGTCCTCGGGTCAAATTTGACCCATTTTCTAAAAACGTTTTTACATCAGAACTTCTGGGTTTCTTTCCAAAAAGAAAAGGGAAAAAAAGAAACAACGTGGATGGTTTCCCTACGATGCTCTTCACAAGTTAAATAAATGATCAGTTACCTACTTTCATTGAATTGGGTGTTTGTTTGTTTTTTATTCAATTTATAGCATTTGAAGAAAATAAATTGTAAATATAAAATAACGTTGAAAAAATGTGACAAGTGTAAAAATAAAAAAATAAAAAATAAAATAAAAAGACACAAAAAACCCGACAAAAACGTTGAAATAAGTGACAAAACCATCGGTGGGAAAAGCAAGTGTCGAAAAAGACGACCAAAACGTTGAAAAAATAAATAAATGTAAATTTCTAATTTTTGACCCAGAAAAAAAAACAAGAAGTTGCTTGTTGGTCGACGGGAAGACGGACAGTCGTGATTATCCACTAAAATATTTTAAAAAATAATTCATAATTTCAGCTTCTTTTTTTTTTAACCTCAAATTGGATATTATTTAATTTAAATGAGGTTTACTGACCATGAATAAAAAAATTTAAAAAAAATAAAAAACTAGAATTTATAAGTTGGTGTTAGTGGTGAATCCGGTGGTTGTAAATACATAAATAAATAAATAAATAATCAATCATTAAATTAATAAATATTTTTGTTGAATCTCTTCAGTGTTGTAGTTTGTAGACGGTCCCTAAGTCATCTCAACAGACGAACTAAACAGCTGAATTAGCACAACTTTTATGCATTTCTGTCACATCTCCTGTAGTCAGATTCACTGTGTTCACTCGGAAGGAATCACTTCACACGGGTAGACACCTGTAATGACATCTCGAACATGTTAAGAGGCTAAAAGCACGTTTAAAACTTGCCCTGTTTCAGTCTCCTGGGTGCTAACGCCAGCAGGAGGATAACACGGTGTAGGCAGCACCGATTGTTTACGATTTTCTCGCTACTGACAGCACTCCATATTAGGGCTGGGCGATATGGAGAAAATCAGACATCACGATATTCTTGACCAAATACCTCGATATCGATATTGCGGCGATATTCTAGGGCTGACAATTGGGGCTTTAACTAAATCGCTTCACACTTAGATTTTAGATAAATAAATCATCAGTAATGTGGACATAATGTCTAAGTGGGGAAAAGGCAAATAATAGAACAGCTAGAACAGGCTGGTCAGTTCAGAAACGTCCATCACTTTACTGTAATGCAGCCTTTAAAACCAGTAAAAAAGACACCACTTATATCATATCACGATATCCAAAATCTAAGACGATATCTAGTCTCATGTCACGATAGCGATATAATATTGATATATTGCCCAGCCCTACTCCAAATTTACAAACAACAGAGCTACGTGTGGAAATTGAGCGGCGTTCTCCTTTAATACCTTCAGTTGAACGTCTACTTGGACAGAGTTAAACACACACACCTGTGGGTCTGGAGACGATGCAGAGCAGTCGGACGCGAGCGAGGATGCCGGAGAGGGAGGCTCTGCTTTCACCTGGAACACTGGACACACAAACAAAACATAAACCAGTGACAACAAGAGTACGTGAGCAGCAGAGTTTGTTTTTCTTAGATTTGAAAAGAAGCTGCAAGGACGTACACATCTCCACGGGTAACGGCTGAGTGATGGTCATTTCATTTTTTATCACGGGCGCTTCTCCTTCAGAGAAAACAAAAAGACAGACAGAGACATCAAAACAAAGACTGCTGAGGCTTAAAAATAACAATAACTCCATTTATTAAAAGTGCTATGTAACAACTTATAAAGTGCTTCAAACCCGAAAGACGTATACTGCAATAAAATATGAATAATCAAGATGAAGTTTTAAAAAGGGTGGACGCTTAAATGGCTCATCAAGTCTCAAGAATTTCACAGTGATCTGGGAGGATAAAGCGCCACCAAAACCCAGAATGATAACAATAATACCAACAGTACAGAATGAATAAGTGTCAGGTTGAATCAGGGTAGCAACCTCGCAGAGAAAATATCCTGAAACTAAATACCCTCTAATAAACAAACAGTCTGACGTCCAGCTGGATCTTCTTTTAAAAAGTGGAGAGAAAAAAACACACAATAAATCAAAAAATATGGAGGTCAATGCTGGTTGTTATATGTTTAAAAAGAAGAAAGGCTACGGGAAGACTAGGTTGTGCTCTCATCGTGTAGTTATTTAAGCTCTCCACGAAATAAAAAATGCATGAATTTAGCAGCACAAAAAGAAAGGTTTTCTCCTTAAAAAGGTAGACTGTGTAGGCATTTCTCCCATCTAGCGGTGAAATTGTATTTTGCCTTCAGTGCTCTCTAGCGCCTCGCTTGTTCAAAACGCGCGTTGCAACTACGGTAGCCGCTACGTACCAAGCAGCTATGGCGGCGTTTCTTCCAATAGCGCGTCCGATTCCTTCTCCTGTGGCTCGGCAGAAGCACGATCCTCCATTATGAACCGTTACGAAAGTGCAGCGCAGCCTTTCAAATTTTCCCGGGGCCGGGACGAGCACCTCTCGCGGACCTCCTCCTCCGTTTCGGCTGGTGTCAGTCACGGGACGCTGGCTCGGAACGAGAACGCGTTGTGGGTTAGCTAGACAGGTGGGCTGGTGCTTCATGGAAGCCTCCTTGGACTTGCCCGTCTAATGTAAATACAGATAAGAAATTCTTCGCTTACGAGGATTGGTCCGATCATTGGCAGAGGTCATTTTACACCGACGAGGACGTATTTATGAATGAGAGACACGAAACCATACGTTTTTAAAGACTGGCGTCTTCAGTAGGAACCAATGGGCTTGGAGCAGAGAGCCACAGACTTCCGTCTCTCAGTTTTCATGAGATTTGTTGACAAAAAGAAAAAAACACATTAAACCCGATCCATCTCTGGACAAAATCTATTACATATAATCTCTTAAATGTAATACTAGATTGTGGGAGGACTTCTTCTGCTTCATAATCTCACTAAAAGAGTTTCCCACAGGTTCGACCGGCCGCCTTGGCGGCGGCGAGGCGGGAGCGTCTCGCGTTGCAGAGAACGTTTGATGCGTGAAAGCAAAGCGTTGACCGAGGTCGGTTTAAGGTTTCCCTGCGAGCGCCTCACGGGTCGGCTGTTCTGTACCTGTGAGAAGGTTGTCGTCAAGGTGTCGCCATGGCGACGTGGGGTTGTCAGGATCGAGGGTGAGCACGAGGTCATTGTCAAACTGCGAGAGAGAGAGGGAGGGAGAAAGAAAGAGAGGGTGGGGAAAAAAAGAGACTAAGTCAGGTGGAAAATTAGGTGTGCGCGCACGTGCGTGTGTGTGTCTGTGTGTGTTTGTTTAACTATACTTGTGGGGTTCAAACAGCTTTGTGGGGCCAAAATGCTGGACCCCACAAGTTTAAAGGTCTGTTTGAGGGTTAAGACTTAGTTGTATGATTAGGGTTAGAATGAGGTTATGGTTAGGGTGAGGGTAAGGGTTAAGGTTAGGCATTTAGTTGGGATGGTTAAGGTTAGGGTAAGGGGCTAGGGAATGCATTATGTCGATGATGGGTCCCCACAAAGATAGTGAAACAAACCTGTGTGTGTGTGTGTGTGTGTGTGTGTGTGTGTGTGTGTGTGTGTGTGTGTGTGTCAACTGACAAACAATTAGCCTGATTATCTTTTGACCCAACATCTGAACCTACTGGGTAATGCTGCAGCAACAACAACAACAACAACATGTTAATGAGCAATGCCAATATGTTGATCACACAGTTAAAGGAATAATTCAACATTTTGGGAAAAATAAACTATAGATCCTCAAATATTATTAAACCCACAAGATGAGCAGAGAGGACGAATATGGACACTTTCTTTATTAGGATGTTGTAAATTCTAGGGCCTATTTGGTCTAATAGGTGCGGGTTTTTTTCACGCTGAATGACTTGTTTCCAAGAAACGTATGAGCCCATCTCTGTTAACACAGGAGTTAAAGTGCTGCTTTCGTGCGATCCGTTGCGGAGAAACCACGTCAACTACTTGCTCCACTGTCCACGAGGGAGGGGAATGGGTTGCCCCCTCTTCAAAAATGTAAAGTTACGACTTGGCAAACGTGTCAAACTGTGTGAAGGCGGGGCGTTTGTGGCTTCAGTTTCACTCTCGGTCCCCGGGGACGGAAACCAGAGCCGTGAGCAGTGACGCCTTCTGTCTTTTTTGTCTCCGTACCGATGGTTCGTATTTCAACCCCCGGCTGAAGTCGGCGTCCTCTCCCTCCTCCATGCTCTCACACTGGTACAGGCAGGCATCTGAGGACAGAGACAGGATTTAGATCGATAGATAGATCCTTTATTGATCCCCAAGGGGGAAATTCAAGGTCCCAGTAGCTGAAAGACATCACACACAACATACATCACAAACAGGATGATAAAGTGACAAATCCACATGAATGTACCAAGGGACACTTTCTACAATGGGAGGATTTTTATTTACTTTTAATACTTCAACTACATTTTCCTGATGATACTTAACCGTTATGTTGTCTTCTGGTTGAGCATGCACTCGTTGTCCTCCCGGGTCCAAATTAAAAATGAAGACATTTTGACACATTTGACATTTTTGTCCCTTTTTTTTTTTTTTTTTTTTTTTTTTTTTTTAAACGACTTTGTCACTTTTGTGTCAAAGTTTAGTCAAGTACTTGCAGTTGTACTGAGGCTACTTTACTCAACTGTTTGGATCCTTTGCACTAACACTAACGTGTGAGGATTTTTCTTTACTTTTAATACTTACAATAAAACTTAACCATAACTACATTTTCCTGATGATACTTAGAGACTTTTACTGAAGTAACATTTTCAATGCAGGACTTACTTGAGAGTATTCTTTACAGTGTGGTATTAGCACTTTTACTGAAGTGAAGGATCCGAATACTTCCACTGCTGGTTCCCCCCCCCCACCCCCACACACAGCACGTCTTTAACAATCGCAACGAGATAACAGCAGACAGGGGCAGGAAGTGGGTTTCTCTATCTATCTCTAACTGATAACACCTTGAGAAACAAGTAAAGATCACCGTTACGGTCTTGCACACGGGACCGATAGGGCTGCACAATTAAATTGCAATTTTATCGAAATCGCAAAAGTGCATGACCCAAGTCGCAGGGTGGGGCGCAATATTTGTTAAAAGGCGAAATGTGTGTCACACCGTTCTGAATGAAGTAGTGCGGTGCTGCAGAGACGTCCCGGCCTACAAATCCTCTCCTGAAAGACTACAGAACATCATCTTTGTGTGGTACAGATCCTCGCAAAAGACTATTTCTTAAGATTTTATATTTAATGACACAAACGCGATCATTCCCTTCAATAATCGGGAGTCCTACTGCAATCGCAGTATCAGTCAAAATAAAAACGCAATTAGACACTGTCCTCATATCGCGCAGCCCTACCACACGACAGACTCAGGAACAAGTCAAGAAGTCAGAAACAACGTTCAGGAGCAGTCGACTTGATTGTTTTTCCTCAAATAATCAAATCAGCGTTTGGTCTCTAGGTGAGAGGGAAGACCATTCCGGCACACGCTCCCGTTCACTGGCAATAAGCTGCATCGGTACGTTTCAGTCCGTGGACCTTCATCAGGCTGTTTTACCTGACAGAGTTTGACGTACAGGGCCTAGTTATGGACATGTTCTTCTACCAGGCTTTCTGCAGCTTTCACCAAGTCACATTTTAAGAATTTTTAAGGCCATTATGAATGATATTTAAAAGACCTATATCGCGACATCAAAAACAACACCCCTATGTTAAATTCCCATAGAGGAAGGCAGACTTTTATTTATAAAGGCCAGTTATTTCATGGATCCAGGATACTATGCATCCTGATAATGATTGGTCCCCCACATCATCACATACCCTTCACCATACCCCCACATCATCACATCCCCTTCACCATACCCCCACATCATACCCTTCACCATACCCCCCACATTATCACATACCCTTCACCATACCCCCCACATTATCACATAACCCTTCACCATACCCCCCACATTATCACATACCCTTCACCATACCCCCCACATCATCACATACCCTTCACCATACCCCCACATCATCACATCCCCTTCACCATACCCCCACATCCTCACATACCCTTCACCATACCCCCCCCATCATCACATCCCCTTCACCATACCCCCACATCATCACATACCCTTCACCATACCCCCCACATTATCACATACCCTTCACCATACCCCCCACATTATCACATACCCTTCACCATACCCCCCACATTATCACATACCCTTCACCATACCCCCACATCATCACATACCCTTCACCATACCTAGAGATTGGCATGGGGTACTTTCCATAAAATCATCTCTCAATGCAAATCAAACCAGCTATTAGGCTAACTGGAATAAAACCATGCCAATCTCTAGGTATAGTGAAGGGTATGTGATGATGGGGGTATGGTGAAGGGGATGTGATGATGTGGGGGTATGGTGAAGGGGATGTGATGATGGGGGGTATGGTGAAGGGGATGTGATGATGGGGGGTATGGTGAAGGGTATGTGATGATGTGGGGGTATGGTGAAGGGTATGTGATGATGTGGGGGTATGGTGAAGGGTATGTGATGATGTGGGGGGTATAGTGAAGGGTATGTGATGATGGGGGGGCTATTTTGGATTCTGGATCCATGAAATAACTGGCCTTTATAAATAATAATCTGCCTGCCTCTATGGGAATTTAACATAGGGGTGTGTATACTTATGCCCCCTGTATTTTAAGGATGAACATTTATTTATTTACGATACATTATTCATTCACAAAGAAAACTGGTTGTCCTTAAAAGGTTGGATTTTTTACCATAATTAAAAGGCATTAAGATCAATTTTCAAAAGATGTTTTTTTTTTTTTATTCCTCTTTTTAGTCAACTTTAGCATGGATATGTAAAAGTATGCTTAGCACTGTGTGTGCACCCAATTCTTCCACAAACCTAGGAAAAAACCCCGGTTATAACGTATACACATGGATATATTAATATGAACCTGGTATAGTCATATTAAAAACAAGCAGTACATTAGGAAAACTACCTTCAGCTTGGTGCATTTATGTTAAGATACAAACCAGAATAACGCCACTTAGAAGCCATGTTCAATGCGCGTGTACTGACAGAGTTTTAACAAGAAACGTGTCAACACGAGAATAACACAATGCGAGTAATTACAAAGTGGAAGAAAGAGAAGAAGGGACATGCGCTTGTGTTAATGTGTGATGACGCTTCCCACACAGTGTGTGTTAAAGATAAACTGACATATCCGGGTCTGCTGACTTAAGGAAGCACACGCTTTTACACACTGCAACCGCGTGTAATGAGCATCTCGCACATAATGCAACACATTCTCTATCAAATACAACCCTTTAAAAGTCCACAATATAGATTGTGCGTGCGGGGGGGGGGGGGTGAATTTAACCGTTTTAACGCCGCAGCTAGCTTCGCCTGGACGGCTGCTGGTCATTCCCACACGAACGTTATCGCACCCGGCTAGCTTTGTGTCGTATTATACATGTGTATTTACCGTTGTAAAGGATTTCAAATGATAACTCACCCCAATCTTCGCTTGTCAGGAGGTTATCAGCGAAGAAACGAGTGTCCAAATCAGATAGTAAATCCGTACTCATAGCCACAAAGGCGGTGTGTTTGGAGAGCAGTTGGCTGCAGTCAGATAGCGACGTGATAGCAGCTAGCTAAACAAACAAACAAACAGAAACACAATACGGACGCTAATTTTTAGCATTAAGGTACATGAGTGATATCAGGCATGGATATCATTTATAATTCAAAATAAAGGGGTGTTTCCTCCGTGGAAAAGTGATATATTTATCCGTTTGTATCTCCGGGTGATTTATCTGTTTGGGCTCTTCCCTTTGCTTCGCAATATGACAGACGAGGAAACGAATTTTCCGGAAAGGCACCGCCCATATGTGACAGAGCAGCCAATCACGGCAAACGATAGTGTGACAGACAAGACGAAGAACCAATAAGGGGGATTCAGAGAGTGTGATTGAATACGCAAATCAGCCTATTTTTGAGAGTGATTTGGCCCAATCGAAACCGTGCATTGTGATTGACAGGCACAATTAACCAATAGACGCGAGGGAATTCGGGGTCGCGTTGAATTGACATGCGTGCTAGCCAATCATGCTGTATCAGAGTCAAAACAGCACAACACTACGGTTATGTCAGATTATACAGGAAATAAATTTAACTGGTTTATACATATAAACAAGCCGACGCAATAACTTCTTAAAATAAACTATTTTGTTAAACCTATTTTTATATAAACATGTGTTATTCCAATAAAAGTCCACTTGAGGATGTATTTATACTTAGCTGGGCTAAAACCATAGACTGTAAATATTAACAGTATATGGCTAAAACATGCATTGCACTTGGTGCACAGCACAGACTGTGGTGCACAGGTTGGCATTGAACGAAACCAGAACACAACAAATGTTGAGAATGACTCATTTCCCCTGCTGCCACCTAAAAAGAGGCAAAAGCTGTCTGATGTTTCTGTTTTTAAATTCCATAACGTAGGTAGGGTTGCTGCGTTGATATGCCAGTCCAGTCAGAGAGACTGAGGGGGAAATATAATCAAGTTATTTTAAAAACCTAAAAGTTTAGGGGCTTTTGAGAAAACTTAAATAGAAGATGAGATCAGACGATGAAGTGCGTTCCATTTACCTCGGAAGCCGAAGCTGGGAATGACATCACACCCGAGTTGAATGCGTTTCATATACAGCGGATTTTCTGTGTGGAGTAGTTTTGGAGACATGCCTCTTTGTAACCATCCATCCATCTTCGTCCGCTTATCCAGGGTCAGGTCGCGGGGGGCAGCAGCTCCAGCAGGGGACCCCAAACTTCCCTTTCCCGAGCCACATTAACCAGCTCCGACTGGGGGATCCCGAGGCGTTCCCAGGCCAGGTTGGAGATATAATCCCTCCACCAGGCCCCGGGGAATTATAATTACTCTTTGTAATTATGACATATATTAAAAAAAAAGTATGGCAACAAATATTCCCCCAAATTATGAATATGCTTATTATTTTAAAGTAAGTGCTGTAGTACAACTAGCAGGAGATAAGTTATAATTGAAGTAAGTTTGGAGACACTACCTTATTTAATCATTAAAGGGGTGATAGAATGATTATATAGGGTATTTTACACTGTTCCTTAAGGTCTCCTAATAGGGTATGTAACATTGGTTGGGCTGAAAATTACTCGAATGCTATTTTATTAGGCCCTTAACTACCCTGTGAATATGGCTGTATTTGGAACAAGAGCTTTTCTTCCAAATATGGTGTGTTCATGAATATTTAGATGAGCTGCGCGCTGATTGGTTTGAGCGAACCACATACAAACACATTGGAGACGAGACAGCAGGTCTCATATTTCAGACACTGTAAAGTTATACATTGTTTGTCTGCTATTTTGTTATTAAATTCACTTCTGAGACTTTTTAATACGAGAAATCAACTATGTAAAGCTCAAATATGGGCCGTTCTACGAAATTTGATGGCTAATTGCAAATTTGGTAAGACGTGTCAGATTTCAGGAGCTCCACAGTCTGACGAGACAGCCCCGCTGCGCTCCATACCCAGGAGAAAGTCACCATTTCTGGGTTACTGGACAACCGGGTCTCAGGGCTCCGTGGAGCTGGCCGGCTGCCGGCTGCCGGCATAACTATAGTATATTTACAGTTTGAATTTCGTCACGCCACTTATATAACAGCTACCATAAGGTCTGACAAAGCTAACGCTTGTGTCCGATTTCAATTTAATGCATTTTTGTGAATTTGAGGGGTTTCGTTAGCTGCTAGTGTCCATTCAATCTTATGGTTAGCTAAAGATCGAAGCTAGCTAGCTAGCTACAGTTTCGGCATGACTATAATATATTTACAGTTTGAATTTCATCACACCACTTATAGAACAGCTACCCTAAGGTCTTACAAAGCTAACGCTTGTGTCCGATTTCAATTTAATGCATTTTTGTGAATTTGAGGGGTTTCGTTAGCTGCTGGTGTCCCTTCAATCCTATGGGCAAAGATCGCGGCTAGCTGCAGACCATGGAGCTCCGTCAGGGCCTCGGCATTTCGTAGTCCAGTAACCCAGAAACGGTGACTTTGCGCGGGTAAGGAGCGCCGCGGGCTTCCCTTCGTGACAGAGATCCATCTAGCTCACAGCGAGCTGGGGTCTAAGAAGTAGGACACCCGGGCGGCGAGGCAGCACCGGCCGCTGTTACGTTAGCCTGCTGAGCTCCTGCTGAACAGCGACACACAGTCGGACAAAATTTGCAATTAGCCATCGATTTTCGTAAAACTCACTTCTCAGAAGTGAATTTAGTAATTAAATAGCGGACCTCTGGAGATCTGCGTGACCTAGCTAGATTCAGAAGACTAAGCTGACCTCAGGTCAGTGGTGTAGCCTATGCAAATGTTGGGGCGTGACAAAGACTAGGAGTTGAGGAGTTGACGTCAACTTTTAGCTTTGTTGAGATTCGCCCGTTTTCAGCAGCAGTTTCAGATTGTGAGATTTGCAGAGGAAAGGGGTGTCAATGGGATTTTGAGGTTCTATGTCCTATTTACCCTCCAAACTGTCGTTTTTCAACTATGACGAGGTAAAATCGGTTTTGCATTCTATCACCCCTTTAAATTAATAAATATTGTTGTTGGGTTAGGGTTAGGGTTAGGGTTTTATGTTCTGGGAGACGTTCAGGCGACAAATGAATTTGTAAATCAGACTCCTCAATAGTGCCTGGAAGCTGCTGACCCCTGCATTACAAAAAGGTCACCTGCACTAGAGCACCTGGGTTTGTTGAGCAGTATCCTCATACAGTCATTATAATAGACATGTATATCCTTCACGATAAAAGCCAGGCTTAAATGTACTGAGTGCATTTCGCTAAAAGGAAACCCAATAAAAAGGCATTTGTTGCCGACACTAGGTATCAAACAAAAGCCAGACACTATATTGTCATAAGCTGCTGTGAGCTGTGAATTTGTAGGCTATATCTCCAATCTCCAACGTAACCAGTAACATTTCTCTGTCAATGGAAAAAGTAGTAGGCTACAATGTTTTCCTCTGAAGTAGAAGTACACAGACAGCCAGGGGCACGTTCGAGCTCAAAACGGTGTGCACCGTTTTGCTACGGTTTCCGCGCTGAATGACATGTTTCCTCTGAACGGTGTGAAACGGTGTGCAATAGGCTTTGAGGTATGTTTTCCCCAGTGCTTGAAGTGGAAAAGAAACGGTGCCGGTACTCTCTTGCATTGGCAAATCATTATGACATTTGAGATTTCCACGGTGAAAAACAAAACATGGAGATATTGCTGGTACAACAATGTATTGTTATTTATTAACAACATAAATGTATGTATTTATTTAAACAAGTCGTGTGTGTGTGTGTGTGTGTGTGGGAAGGGGGCAGAGGAGATGCGACCGGAGCAGAGTTGGTGGAATAAGTTTAAGTGTTGTTGTGTGCGGTGTCCGAAACAAACTCGACACGCTTCTTTTTAGTTTCTAGGTTTTCAGCGGTGATAAATCTGTTACGGTCAGGCTGCAGGCATCAGACAGCTTTTCCGAACTAGCGTCCGTGGCTAAGCGAACTTCTGATAAGGCGGGCCGACTGCTTGCCTTTACGTGATTTGTCAAGATCCGAGGTAAATCACGTAGTGCCCTCTGGGTAGTGTAGTTTATGTAACGTTAGGGTCAATCTCTCTGACACTGGTGCTTTCTCCGTCAGTGGTAGAGTACCGGCTACATGCGAGAAGTAGCAGTACGCAAGAAAAAGTGCAGGTACGCTTAAGAGTAAAATGTAGAAGTGCCGGTACCGCGTACCGGTGAGTACCGGCCCACTTCGAGCACTGGTTTTCCCTCGTTTGGTGGGTGTGTCTCTTGTTTATTGGCTGTTGCACAGGTGATACCAAATCAGCAGAGACGTGTATGTAAACTCGTGGTGATAAAAAAGGCAAAGTTGGGCTGCTTTGGGTTCCTTCTGTAAGTTATTTCGGGGTACAGTGGTTCTGGAAAATGCTGCGACAGAGACGGTTTAGAACCGAGACACCCCAACTCAGAGTAGTTTCCTGTATCTGTGTCACATTGGATGTTAACACAGATTATGAGCGATTCTTTCGCCCCATAGTCACCAAAGTAAATATTGGACCCATTCTTCAACAAGCCACATTTCCCCGGAACATTCTGACACAAAAAAATGGCAGTTTTCAGACAGACACATCAGGAGAAAATTATTATTATTAATAATATTATTATTATTATTATTAATTTGTTCCAGACTCGTTTCTGTCTCAGGAACAAACTCTCGCGAGTTTAAGCTAACGTCAGCTAACGTTGGTGAACGCCCTAACAAAACTAATCTCTGTGATGCAAAATATGTCGTTTAGCTGTGTCAATATCTAACACTAGCAAAAGAAAATATTAATACATTATACAAAATATAACTTCTCATCTATCCACACGACATTCACTACACATTCAATCGAGGCCACGCCCCTTTAGGAGACAGGAAGTGTGGACCGTTTCATTCAACGGGGGTAAGCGAGCGTCTGGAGGCTAACAAGCTATCACCTTCCTTTAGCATTCCATTGACTGCCATTCATTTTGGCGTCACTTTGACAGAGAATAACTTTACATCTGAAGAGTTTAAAGACTCTTTAAAGTTTAAAGAGAAGAGTATCTGAAGATACCTTGTATCTCACGTTATGGCCCCGTAGCAGACGTTTTTTGTAAAAATAGGCTAACGATTGTGTCATAGGCTAACGATTGTGTCATAGGCACACAACTTTCTGTTGCATAGTAGAGGAATTACCGTATAGTACAGGAGAAGCCCGCAGGCAGACGTGGAGGCGTACAGTTGAAATGACAAAATAATTCATCAGAATACTTACCAAAAGTTGCTCCTGCTCCTACGCTCATGGACAGCTCCTACTCACGCTCTCCGTCTCTGCAAGATTGAATGATTGAGATTTCTCTTGGCACAGCTACCAGAAGACTTTCAGACGGGTCGCTCACGTCACATCTACGTCGTCAAGCTCAGTTTGAGGCTGCGCAGTAACGCTCAGTCATCACCGGGAAAAGTGCTTCTAATTGACTTCACTGGTCTCCGTGGAAGTCTACGTCGTCACTGTGTCCATTCTTTTACTGTCCATGGTTTCATTCCATCTTTAGTATAGAGGATCTTTGGCAGCAAGCAGCGATACAGGAGGCCAAGCAATCGGCCTGTTCTAAACAGGCACGCTTTGAACAAGCACTGTAGGCTACTAGTAATGTAAACAAAACACCAATTAACAAGATCATATTCAATGTGCAATCACTGAATATGACAGTTAAATGACAGTTTTCTTATTTATTGAAAACTGTGTTTCCAGAAGTAATCCATAAAATAATTGAAGAACATAATTTGCAACTTTAGAAATGCTGACATTCTGAGAACAGATGCTTACTTATTGTAAACTCTGTTTCTTTTGCAGGAATAATCCATGAAAAAGTTGAAGAAAAGAGACAGGTGTCTCTGCGATGTCCTCACTCTGAGGAGGGAGACGTGACGTGGAGCAGAGAGAGGAATGGAGACAAAACTGACATACTGACAGTTAATGGAGGCGGAGACATAAAACACATTGATGACCCGGACAGACGATACAGTTCATTAGCTGATAAGTCACTGCTCATTGTAAAAGCTGTCGTCTCAGACTCTGGAAGATACTTCTGTAACAAAGAAAGAGCTGCAGATCTGACGGTGATCCCATCAGGTAACATCAAACTTTAATAGTTGTTCTGTAACAGAGTTCTGCTTTCTCTTTTCTCTGTCTTTAAAACTTAAAATCTCCACTTTGTAAATATAAAAATGTTACATATTGTAAAAGACAGTGTTGTCTAAAAAAAAAAAAGTTGAAATTTGAGAGAAAAGTCAGAACATCTGGGCCACTAGTGAGTACTATAACACATTCAGGAAGTGTAGTCTTTAAAGTAACGTTTTACGTGTTTGTCCTACAGGGACAACTATAGTCCCTGCTCCAGAGAGGACCAGCATCACTCTGACATGTCCTCATGATGTCGGAGCATCACATGTTAACAACACATATTGAACAAACAAGATATTATGTGTCATTCAGTGAGCTTTAGAGTTGCTAGTAAGAGTTTTTTGTTACTTTTGGACAGAGCCAGGCTAGCTGTTTCTCTCTCCAGTCTTTATGCTAGGCTAAGCTAACAGGCTGTGGCTTCATATTTACCGTAGAGACATGAGAGCGGTGTCTATCGTCTCTATTCCTTTATATAGAAACTGGTGAAAAAGAACCTAAGGTTTCCGCCTGCACCCGAAACTGTGAGGTTAATGGTATTTTAAAACATGACAAGTCAAGCAAACAACATCCTCAGCAAGCCGTGAGAACACTTTGCAAAATGACGGACCACAGAAATGTCACAGCCTGTCAACCATTTCAAACTGAGTGTGTGATCTTCTCAGCACGTTCGGTAGTAGTTCAGTAGTATGTTTATGCCCTGTCGTATGTTCTCTTTCTTGCTCTGAAGGTAACAAGGCACCACCCACAGCAACCACAAGGACAAACCCAACAACTCAGACAACAACAACAGCAGGAAATACAACAAGAAATACAACAGCTAAAACTTCGACAAACGCAGGTAACTGGACAGGACAGAATCAAAGTTGTTCTGAGAAACGTACATCACGATTACAACAAATACGATGCAACCATCATGGTCCAGGTGATGCGTGAACATTATGTCCACTTTTTCATAAAGGTATAGCCTACAATTTGGTTTACACTTGTAGGTTGCTGAACATTTTCAGTTAGTACTTCTTTGAAGTAAATCTTTTTAAGCTTAGTTGTAAAAGTCATAGTCTATATTCACGACGTTCCACTTCCGGGATTGCTCTGTTGCCTAATTTAGGACGGATTTCCGTTGCCTTGGGCTTTCTTTGTGTTGGCGTTCTAACCTCCGGCTGATTTGTGAGGACTATGGTTAACTGCTCCTCAGATCTCTGCAGGGTAAATCCAGACAGCTAGCTAGACTATCTGTCCAATCTGAGTTTTCTGTTGCACGACTAAAACAACTTTTGAACGTACACATGTTCCACCAAAACAAGTTCCTTCAGCACTTAGCGCCGCCCAAGAAGATTGTGATTGGCTCGAAAGTCCTGTGTTGTCCCCTTAGACATACATTCTTCCTTTACCAATTGCCAAGTGATAGAGAAATGGCTCTGCCAATTGCTATTGGGCAAGTGGGCAGAGTCAAACATTTAGCTCCACCCACGTTGAGCCACTCCTCGATCTGCGTACTGCAGTCAGGGCTTACTCCTCCATCCAGCGCTTAGCACCGCCCAAGAAGATTGTGATTGGACTAGCCAGACCCTCCTCCGCATTGAATTCGGTCCCCAGTGGACTTCTTGAGCAAGTTTTGTCTTTAAGCTTTTTGAGTGTTATTTATTTATTATGTGCTCTAGCTTTTCCATCGCTTTAAATACAGATATGTAAATAATAATGGTAAAAAATGAGGCAAAATTGCATTATTGTACATTGAAAATCATAACATTTTCTAGAGGGAGAGCTCCTGGGTGAAAGTCCTGTGTTGTTTGACCCAGCTATCCTTACAATGGCCCTGCCATTACCGTGTAGTGTTGTACAGTGTATTGCTTTTTGTAACTATATGAACGAGTAGTTCATGAGAACAGCCTGATTTGAGTTAACTGTCTAGTTGTGGCACCGTATGAGTTGTGTTTAAAATAAGAGAAAACATCAACATTCATTAACCACAGGAGGAAATAGAGGGAGGTATCGATGTGTGTCGACATTGTGGGTTTCTATTCCCATGCTACACACATTGACACCTAGCAGCCAAGTTCCTGTTCTCACTTCAGATGAAAACTGTCAGCACTGATCAGTCACGTCAGTCTGTGTGAAGATGTGGGTGAATATCTACCTACTCGTCTTAGTGCTTGGCTATAAGGCCGCTGCAGGTAAGGACTTTATTTTTTTAATTAATCAATTCGGTCTCATCAGTTTTTGAAGATGATGTTTGTAGTTCAACTCGAGAGATTCAACAGGTTGTAGTCAGTGTGAGGTTAACGTGTTGAGGGAAACTGCTTTAGAAAGTCTTGATCATTCAACTACAGGCAATAAAGTTTTATTTCGCATTACAGAACACGTAAACAAACATGCTCTAAACGTATGTCCTCATCTGTATATCTATACATCTGCCCATTGCACATACTGTATAGTTTTTGCATTCTGCACTCAGCCCATTCAGCTTCCTTTTACTTATGCTAAACAGCCATTTTGTATAGAACAGTTTCTATTTCTGTATTTATTTATTATTAAAGGTATAGTAAGTGATGTTAATCCATTACACTTTTTGTCAAAGTCAGTGTAATGCAATGTAACCCTATGGGATAAACGTTCACCGTCAGTTTACTAAAGGTTTTTGCCGCTGACTGGCTCAGATTATTACTCTAAGTGTCTGACAAAGTTATGGAAAGGATTCCTACAGAGATAGACCTTTTTGTTGAAGAGTAAGATCCTTTTTGTTGAACAGGAAACAGCTCAGAAATCACCATCACCAAACCGACCAGACTCCATGTACATAAACAATACATTTAGCGTGTATAGAACCAGCATATTTCCGCATGTAAATGGGGGAATTAAGGGTTTATTTCAAACAGAACGAAGTGGTGATGGTTGGAACACGAACCAAGATGGCTTTTCGTAGTTTTCTGTTGTTTCTTTCGACTTTGAATCAATTGTATTTTATGCTGATAAAAGCACTGATTATTTAAATGGAGTCTGGTCGGTTTGATGACGGTGATTTCGGGATCTTACTCTTCAACAGAAAGGTCTATCTCTGTAGGGATCATTTCAATAATGTTGTCAGACACTGAAGCCCTATTACGCTCGATGACAACAACGGGACAGTTGCGTTTAGGAAAAGAACAACGGGGAAATGAATTGTCACACGCGGGACACGATCCCCGGTCACCGGGGTGAAAGTCCTGTGTTGTTTGACCCATCCACCACCCCGACCAACCTCCCTGCGTGGATTTTCAGCTTTTCATACTGAATGTTGACATATACAGTAACTGTGACCTTTCTTTAATATTAGTCTAAATAATTCATAATTTCATCTTTTTTAACTCTAGGCAAAATCAGCCCTATTAGTGGACGGAAACTGACAGTACGCAATTGCCCTTTGACGTTGCAATGCAACTTGTTTCGGTCTTGCTAATACTGGATCAATTTAAAAAAATGTTGTTCCCATCAGTCATTAGACTCAAAAACATGGGAAAATAGGTTGAAGGTTGAACAAGTTACCCTTTAATACATGGATAACCAAGACATGTCGACTCAAAGGGTCTTCATCCAGCGTTTAGAAGATGTTTAGAAGATGTTTAGAAGATGTTTAGAAGATGTTTAGAAGAGCGTGGCGGCAACCTCCATTAAAAATATATATTCTTCTGTATCTTTAGTCTGAAAATCTGTTTTAGTAAAGAAATCAATGTCTCTTTCGTAGGGTTGGGTACCCAAACCTGGTTCCACTATGGATCCGGTTCTTACGCAAACGGTAGTATTTGGACCGGATTAGAAGGCAAATTTCGGTTCCTCATTTTGGTTCCGACTGAAATATTTTCCCTCTGTCGCTGCTAAAGTTTGAAGCTGGTTGGCATACCAACTCAACATTTATGTAGTTGTTACTTGTTAATAGCATAACTGTTATGTGTTAAATTATTGTAGTTATGTGTTAGGTGACTTAGGTTTACTTATTATATATTTAAGTACTTTAAAACGTTAATATATTGTTAAATTTCAATCATTTTCAATAAAAAAATAAAAAAAAATCCATAAAAGAGCCTTTCTTTGATGTCATTTTTCAGTATTTCAAGAATCGTTTTAGGAATCAGAATCGTTTTATAAGTACCGGTTCGGCATCGGAATCGTAAAAATCCAAACGGTACCCAACCCTACTCATTCAATGATTACTCGACTGATTTTGAGTCTGAGTCTGAAAACACTTTTGACTCATTTGCTCTTGACTCATTATATATATATATATATATATATATATATATATATATATATATATATATATAGAGGGGGGACAATGGAGCGGGAGATTGGTCGGAGAATCAGCGCAGCGGGGGGGTATTACATTCTATTTAACGCACCGTTGTGACGAAAAGAGAGCTGAGCAAGAATGCAAAGCTCTCGATCTATCTGTCAGTTTCGTACGCACACTTGTAGGTAATCTGTGATTTATAAAGGGAACTTTGCTTACAGGTGTGCGTACACACGGTTTTATAAATCTGACTTTTTTTTGGCGTACGCCATTTTGGGCTTTTGGACGTACGTACACTTATAGTAAGGATCCTACGTATAGTTTTATAAATGAGACCCCTGAGCGTGTGTGTGTGTGTGTGTGTGTGTGTGTGTGTGTGTGTGTGTGTGTGTGTGTGTGTGTGTATTTCAGGCCTGTGTGTAGTGTGTAATAACAACAGAGTATAAATAAATTAAATATTAGAAATGCTGACAATCTGAGATTCTTATTTATTGTAAACTCTGTTTCTTTTGCAGGAATACTCCATGAAATAGTTGAAGAAAAGAAACATGTGTCTCTGCGATGTCCTCACTCTGTGGAGGGAGACGTGACGTGGAGCAGAGAGAGGAATGGAGACAAAACTGACATACTGACAGTCTAATGGAGACAGAGACATAAAACACATTGATGACCCGGGACAGACGATACAGTTCATTAGCTGATAAGTCACTGTTCATTGCAAAAGCTGTCGTCTCAGACTCTGGAAGATACTTCTGTAACAAAGAAAGAGCTGCAGATCTGACGGTGATCCCATCAGGTAACATCAAACTCCAATGAAATCGTTCTGCTTTCTGTTTCTCTTCCTGTTTTTCAGAATCATGTCTCTGAGCTAAATGTTTAATCAAAAATAAACTTTGATTAAAATAACATGTTCTGGCACAATAATGAAATGATGCATTTCAAATGTAAATGCACATTTATTTAACCTTTAACGGCAACTATTTTGTAAAGTATAATATAATCATTACTTATGTCTGAACAAGGATTTAAAATCAAGTTTTAAATTCATGGCACTATGATTGGCCGGAATATTTACTTCCTGTATTTGAGGAGCTTTTTGGTGCAGCCTACATCTGTGTTTAAGTTTTTAGTTTCAATCATAAAGATCTATTCCTTTGAATAGAAACTGCAGAAAAATAACCTCAACCAAGAGGTGAGGTTAAATGCTGCCTTCACCGAAACTGTGAGATTAATGGTATTTTAAAACATGACAAGTCAAGCAAACAACATCCTCAGCAAGCCGTGAGAACACTTTGCAAAATGACGGACCACAGAAACGTCACGGCCTGTCAACCATTTCAAACTGAGTGTGTCAGACTGATAAAGATACGACTACAACAAAGAAACAAAAAAAGAAGAGTAATATGAAACAGATCTTCATATGAAATGAAATGGGTTTAATCTGAGAGAGCATGTCAAATAAATACTGTACTATGTATTCCTCTGCCACTCACAGAAGGTAACAAGACAACAACAACAACAGCAGCAGCAACAACAAGAAATACAACAGCTAAAACTTCCACAAACGCAGGTAACTGGACAGGACAGAATCAAAGTTGTTCTGAGAAACGTACATCACGATTACAACAAATACGATGCAACCATCATGGTCCAGGTGATGCGTGAACATTATGTCCACTTTTTCATAAAAGTATAGCCTACAATTTGGTTTACACTTGTAGGTTGCTGAACATTTTCAGTTAGTACTTCTTTGAAGTAAATCTTTTTAAGCTTAGTTGTAAAAGTCATAGTCTATATTCACGACGTTCCACTTCTGGGATTGCTCCGTTGCCGACGGAAATTCCACCGGTTTTCACTCATTTAGGCCGGATTTCCGTTGCCTTGGGCTTCCTTTGTGTTGGCGTTCTAACCTCCGGCTGATTTGTGAGGACTGTGGTTAACTGCTCCTCAGATCTCTGCAGGGTAAATCCAGACAGCTAGCTAGACTATCTGTCCAATCTGAGGTTTCTGTTGCACGACTAAAACTACCGTTGAACGTACACGTTCCACCAAAACAAGTTCCTTCCAGAGGCTATTTTGCAGAGGCACCGTGGCTCCGTCCGGTGCTTAGCCCCGCCCCAAGACGATTGTGATTGGTTTAAAGAAATGCCAATAAACCAGAGCACGTTGTTCTCCCATCCCGGAATGCTGTGTGGACTCGCCAGACCTTCCTCCGCAGCGCTGTGGAGGAAGGTCTGGAAATGCGACACTACCTGGACCATCAATTTTTGTTTTGTTTTTTATTTTGTTGGTTTTTATATTTTAACCTGTAGAGACAACAGCCTATCAAGCGTATATAATCAGATTGAAATACACATGCACGACAAATAATACTTTATATAATAACTGTCTCTGTTTGATTTGTGCTCTGCTGTGTTTGTAAATGACATGCTATTTGTTCAAAGTGTTAATTAGTTCTTACTTTGTCTTCCAGCTGCTCCTGAAGTCCCTCAACAACTTCCTAGTTGGGTGTTTGGAGTAGTCGCCTTCCTCCTCCTCCTCCTCTTCCTCATCATCGTCTACTTCACTCAGAGATGGTTTAAAAGACGAGGTGAATCAAACCTGACCTGTTTACACATTAAAAGGACAAACATGGAATCAATAAATACACATTTAAGAAGATGCAATAATAAAAGAAAGTATAAATAAACAGAAAAAAGTTTCACATTACTGTTTGTTATTTTGCTATGAATATATATATTATATATAATGATGAATATATAATATGTTTAGGAACTGTTTAGAGTTGGGGTGGGGAAAATAAACAAGCTTCTGCTTCTACTTCTACTTTTCGGACATATTGAACATATTTTTTATAACACTTTATAGATATTGATTTTCCTTTTGTATGTTGCAACCATAGACTGTATATGAAGATCTGTACGTACAGTGTATGGCTGCAACGCACTTTTTGTATTTTTTATATTTTATGTTATTGTTATTTTTTGTTCAAAATGAAATAAAGAAACCAGCAAGAGGACTGGTTCCCTTCAGCTCTGATGAGGCCTTGTAGTCTTCACATACGCACACAAAATCCTGACTAATAGGTCAGTGAGTTATTTTGGAAGGCAGAAAAATGAAAACGCCCCCAAAAGAACTGAGTTTGGTTCGTTTAAAGAGAACTACTGTATATGTGAAAACACTGATGTTTTTTTTTCACAGGAAGTGAAGAAAGAATCTATGATGAGATACAGGATGGTGAGACATAAGAAATGTTCCTCTTTCTATTCTGATTGATATCAAATGAACTTCTTCACTGTTTTATTCCTGCTTTCATTTATATGCAGTGAGAAAGGGAGCATTTCTGACAGACTATATTTTATATCTTCATACACAAAAATGCATTTAGATTTTTCTGGATCTAACAAAACAACCAAAAAGACCTCTTTTATTTTGGCAGGTGGAGGAACGTTGACCGCACAAGCAGCTGCACACTGCATAACAGATGTTTCAGTTAAATAACAACAGATTCTCGCTCCCGTCAAATAGACGCTTGGTCAGGTGCCTTTGGCGTTTGTTATTGACTCAAAAAGTCTCCTTTAGAGTCATATTTAGATGCACTTGGTCAAGACTATTGGCCTCACCTTTTGACGCTCTTGAGACTTGCGTCTCGCCCTTTGGCGTCATATTTAGAAGTGCATAGTCGGGGCTCCCCCACCCAACGAAGCTCCCTATGCGGATTTTCGCTCTTCATACTACTCGCTACTGTTGTCTCTCTTAATACTACGTCATCTTACAGAGCCGTGGTTGAGCTGCCGCTCTGCCCGGTGCGTTCCATACAGACGCTAAACGGTGATTTTTGCGTCAGTGTCTGACGCTGAGAGACACTGACCAAGCGTCCGTATTTTACGAGTTGGGAATGAGAACGGGTTGTACGGCGCTAAGCATAAGTGAATACACCCATGCTAAAGTTGACTAAAAAGAGGAATAAAAAAACATCTTTTGGAAATTGATCTTAATGCCTTAATTAAAAAAAAAATAGGAAAAATCCAACCTTTAAGGACACCAATTTTCTTTGTGAATGAATAATTTATCGTGAATAAATAAATGTTCTTCCTTAAAATACAGGGGGCATAAGTCAGTACCCCCCTATGTTAAATTCCAATAGAGGCAGGCAGACTTTTATTTATAAAGGCCAGTTATTTCATGGATCCAGGATACTATGATCCTGATAAAGTTCCCTTGGCCTTTGGAATTAAAATAGCCACACATCATCATGCGTATAGGGACCAGTTAACGTTACCTGCCGGTCA
The DNA here is from genome assembly GCF_031162955.1 of Sander vitreus. Classification (NCBI taxonomy): domain Eukaryota; kingdom Metazoa; phylum Chordata; class Actinopteri; order Perciformes; family Percidae; genus Sander; species Sander vitreus. The sequence goes on from NC_135868.1 coordinate 3,143,367, forward strand.
CATCGTCTCTAAACAGTCCGCTCACGGTGAAGTCCTGCACGGATCAACAGCTGGCGGCTGCTCGCTCTGCCTGCATTCTGCTGCGGTTCAGCGGCTAACGAGCGAGCTAACTGCTAACAGACACCGCTGCGACCAACAAACAATACAAATTCTGTCATTATGTATGTAATTTATAAAAGGTTTCTAGTGTCAGTGTATTGGCCGTGCAGTGGCTGCTTGTGCTTTTTCTTCAATCGTGTGTTGAACATGATCGAACAAAGAATGCTGCCACGTCAGAGCAGCCAAAGCGTCCAAAAGCTTCCCCGTACTTTTTGACAAGTGTCCTTGACAGGGCGGCCGGAGCTTCTTTGCAGCTCAAGTCGGCGGCGGTGTGCACGTACAGTAATAGCTGGTTTGATTTCCATTGAGAGATGGTTTTGTGGAAAGTACCCCATGCCAATCTCTAGGTATGGCGAAGGGTATGTGATGATGTGGGGGTATGGTGAAGGGTATGTGATGATGTGGGGGCCAAGGGAACATTATCAGGATGCATAGTATCCTGGATCCATGAAATAACTGGCCTTTCAAAATAAAAGTCTGCCTGCCTCTATGGGAATCTAACATAGGGGTGTACTGACTTATGCCCCCTGTATTTTAAGGAAGAACATTTATTTATTTACGATACATTATTCATTTACAAAGAAAATTGGTGTTTTTAAAGGTTGGATTTTGCCTCATTTTTTTTAATTAAGGCATTAAGATCAATTTCCAAAAGATGATTTTTTTTATTCAACATAGCATGGGTTCATAAACTTATGCTTAGCACTGTAAATAAATGAACACATTTTCCGACTACCTTTTAGAAAAAGACAAACGGGACTGTCTCCAGGTGAACTAATTTGGTTAATAATGCTCATTGGTAAAATGTTTCAACAGATGGATCAAACCGACAGGATCCCACGTACGACACCGTCCCTGATCTTCCACCAGTGACGAAGATGACCGGTAAAGACGGAGCTCTCATCAACATTTGGCCAAATACTCTGTTTACATATTTCTGGTAACATGCATTATATATTAATTGTGTTTTCATTCCTTCTCACAGTGACATCGCTTCCTAATGAGTCCCCATATTCCTTGATTGGAAATCATAATAAAGGTAACTTTAACACATAGGATATATAAGCAGGTTTACTGAGTCAAAGAGGCCATGATATATGTAAAAAGACAGATTCTATTTAAAAATGGAAATACAGAAACAAAATAATATCAATATTTATTTAACAAAACACTGAATGAGAAGCAGATGGGGATTGTTTTCACTCTGATGAAACGGACAAAATTATTTTTTTTTCTCGGCCCACAGGTTTGTCACAGCTCGCTGACAACACGTATTGTTTAATGAACAATGCATATTGTTCACTGGAGAAACCCAAAGCGACAGCAAACAACCAGAACCAATAACTCTGCTCCGTCACTGCAGCCGGGGAATGACTGCAACAGCTCTGTAGCGACACTTTCTACCTATTTGTAGTATAGTTGTGACATCACAATGGATGGCTTGTTTAAAGGCACAGTTTCTGAATACTGGCTGTGTGCATTTCTCTGTGGATTGAACTTGTTGTTACTTTCGCAGTAGTCTATATATCGACAACAATTCATTTACGGGTTAACTGCATCTCTGCAGGGTAAATCCAGACTGCTAAAGGTACTTTATTGACACATACACGTAGTGAAATTCATTCTCTGCATTTAACACATCCCTCAGGGGAGCAGTCTGCAGCCATTTACAGCGCCCGGGGACCAACTCCAGATCTGAGCCAGTGCCTTGCTCAAGGGCACTGAGTGGAGAACCTAGTACATGTTTTTTGACACATGTACTGGCCCCGGATTCATGCCCGGAACCTTCTTGCTGTGAGGACACAGTGTTAACCATTGGGCCACCATGCTGCACCAGCTAGCCAGACTATCTGTCCAATCTGAGTTTTCTGTTGCACGACTAAAATAACTTTTGAACGTACACATGTTCCACCAAAACAAGTTCCTTCCTGAGGCTATTTTGCAGAGGCACCGTGGCTCCGTCCAGCGCTTAGCACCGCCCACGATTGTGATTGGTTTAAAGAAATGCCAATAACATCAAATAGTTTTTATTTGTTGTTTTAGAAAAACAAATGTATGATGTATGCTTGTTTTGTTTGTTTTGTGAAGCTCTGTGTTTGGTGTGCTCTTTAAATAAAGATTATTATTATTATCATTATTATTATTATTGTTATTATTATTATTATTATTATAAACCAGAGCAATGCGAGACTATGAAGATACAAACTACATCTGATTGTTTGCATTGATTCATTTTAGTTTGTGGTGCTCAGTAACGTGTCTGTCTTCATGCTGGCAATGCAAGACTACTTTCACAGTATTTATATAACACCTTGACTCAGCTTTATTATGAAAAAATGGCCCTTTTTCAATATGGGCCCTTTAATTTAACAACATGTGTATATCAGCTTAAAGTAAAGACCGACTCAGTTGTCAATTTCCTGTCCAGCGTCGTTTAAATAGCAAATGCACCTGCGCCCATCTGTGCGCCCATGGGCGTGCTGGTCTTACAGGGAGATGTGTTCAGGTGCATAAAGTCAATAGCGCAGCATTTCATTGTTATTTTAACAGCAAATTAGTAAAATGCTCCTAGGCTCGTGCACAGCGTGCGCACACTATGCTCGTTACACACACAGGGACGCACAGCAGCACACACACATGCAGAAGATTACAAATAAAAATATTACGGTGCAAATCCTCCATCGTAACAGCAATGCGCCAAGGTACAAACGCGCCTGGCTTTTAAAGGGAATGGGAGATGAAACTCTGATTGGTTTATTGCCCGGCGCATGGACCCTTTTTTCCGCCGTCAAACTAGCAAAAGTGGATTTGGACACGCCCTAAACGCGCTTGCGCCAGGCGCTTCACGCCATGTGCTTAGGTCGTTAAAATAGGGCCCTATATCTGTTTTATTATTATGTTCAGACAATTTAACTCAATATATATACAATTTGCAAATTATTTAAAGGTCCAGTGTGTAACGTGTTTAGTAGTTCATTATCAACATCTGTGTTGCCCGTTCACAAACGTGTCCTTTTTCATGAATATTTACCACCACCATCAATTCCAAGTATTCCTTTTGGGTTGAAATGTTACATTTGCGTTTGCATGAACTGGGGTAGACGCTCCGTATTCATGCTCCATCTTGAGATACGTTAGCCGGTAAGAGACATACGGGACATACTGCTCCACCTTTCACGTTTTCGCCATCACATGATAAACTCACAGGTGCTGCTAATGCTGCTAACGGGTATCGTAGCTTCCTGGCCCCGGAAAGTTTGAAGAAGGAAACACGGAGGACCACACGTATTCAAAATCCAAATTTCAGGAACAGGAGTCTTCTTCTTCGCCCAGAAAAAGAAAAAGGATTTGAAAAGAGCAAGAGACCGGCTTTTTGACGCGTGAAGGCTACCGTAGCTGTAATACGTACTTTGAACTGCGTGGCGCGAGAGAGTTGATTGCGATATATGATCTCAACGCTAGATGGGAGGAATTCCTACACATTGGACCTTTAATCAAGACAATTTGATGTGTGAAAATTGTGTTCTTCTAATTGGTCATTTACAATTGAAAGTCAGTATGATTTAGTTAAATAAACTATACTTCAATGAATGTGTTATTTCTTTTGGCTTTGATTTACAGATACACCTTAACAAATCTACGGGGGATACTTTCACTTTTACCCAGAATAACTATTAATGAATGAACTCTTACAGTGCATTAGAACAAGAGAAGAGGTGAAAGAGAGAAGAGGGGAAAAAAATCTTATTTAAAGGACAAATAGACAGTGAAATAGAACATCTTAAATGTAAATGCTCAAATTAAAAGCTGAATTTGGACTCTCGTTTACAGTTGAGATTGTCGTTTTTCTTTAAGTTCAAAATATTTTAATGTTTTCAGAATTTGAAAGTAGGTGACATATTGCATCTTTGTTCTTCGGTTGTTTAAAATATATTTTTACAGTTATTAGAGACCATCGTTCCCAGAAGTCTGTTGCTAATACGACCTATATTTATGTTTATGGCGAGGCCCTCTAGTGGCCGTGGTGGTTGACGGGAGCAAAGCAGGACGATCACCCGGGAGAGCGGAGTTCGAGTCCCGTATGAAACGTTACTAACCTTTAGGAAGTGAAGTAGCGTCTGATTTTAACCCAAAACCACTTCTTCTGAACTTAACTAAGTAGTTTTGGTGTAAAACATAACCAAAAAGACTTTACGAACGTCATGTTCAGCGACACATGAACATGACACCTTCGGAAAGTAAAGTAACGTCTAATTTTAACCCAAAAAACATGATCTTTTTCTAAACTTAATAGTTTTGGGGCCTAAACATCACCAAACTGCAAACATTCAAACATTTAAACACGCGACCGTTACATTCTCTGGTTTAGATATTAGGTCGTATTTCTGCCACCGCTAGGGGCGCAATGTTGTCGACGACCAAAAACGTTGAATTCTTTTATTTGGGGGGGGGGGGTTGTTTTAAATGTTGACCCAGAAAAAACTAAAGTTGCATGGCCGACGGAAAGACAACACAAGTGATACTGGCTGAGTTATCGTTGAAGGCAGCTGGTAAATGCTGGGAGTACAAGCCTCCATGTGTCTGTGATATATACAGACGATGGCGCTCCGTTCTACACAGAGTCTTTGTAACAAACAGGGAAGAGGAAAAAGAAGAGGAGCAACAAGTGGAAAAGTGTCTCACACGCTGAGGCTTCGGACTTGGAGCAGCAGCAGCAGCAGCAGCAGTAGTTTGATGTTTTCCATCTGAAGATGTTCCCGTTCATCATCTTCTGTCACGTTTGTTTCCTGAACACCGCTCTGATCCACTGCAGTGGATACTCCACAGCTACAGGTCAGTGTGATTCATTTATCAGCATTTTAAAAATCAACTGTAGTTTTGTATTTGCTTTTGGACTCATGTTACAAAAGTGTATTTACAATATCATTACTCAATCTTTCAATAACAGTCATTTTATTATATTTTTTTATTTTTTATTGAGTTGTTTGCTGTGCATCTTATGGAAATACTGCATGTTGGCTCGTCTTCATGTCTAAGTGCAAGACAAGTTACATTTCACTGTGTGAAACCTTAAATACTATAGAAAAAATTTATATATTTTTTAAACCTACAAAAGTAAATTCTTGGGAAAAAAAAGAATGAAGATACTTACTTTGGGACTTTGTCTAACAGTCGTAAAAATAAGGGATTTTATACTGTATGATTGTGATATGAACTAAGAAAAAGTATAGCATATGTATTGTAATATACTATATTCTATATAGATATAGAATATATATAGAATCTAGAAAAGTTTCTGAAATAGAATAAACCACAAACACTGAGGAAAAAGCACCTCAAACAACAAAAAAGATACATGTTTGAGCCCTTTCTACATTCATAATGGAGCATGAACTGTCAACTAGTAATAAGAAGTGAAAATAATCAACTACGTTTGAATAACTATGATTCCAGTGACTACTTAAAACTCTATCAAAAAGAAAACAAGTATTAGCCCTCACATCATTTTTGTTGCATTGTTATTATTAGACTTTTAGTTCTTTCATAAAGACATTCCTGCACATTTCAAACGTTCATTTTCTCATAAAAACCAACCCGTTCTCACTCCAAACTCGTAAAATAAGGACGCTCGGGCAGCAGCTCTCAGCGGCAGATAGGACACGTTTAGACGTGACGCTAAAGGAGACTTTTAGCGCCAATAACAACGCCAAAGGCACCTGACCAAGCGTCCGTATTTTACGCGATGGGAGTGAGAATGTGTTGTTATAACATTCACACTGGCAGTCATTGTTCTGAGCGTTTGTTTCCTGCTTTGTCATTTGAGGCTGACTGGATGACATGGCACGAACATGTTTCCATGAGATAAAACAGGAAGCAAGGCTAAAAACTGACCATGAGCAGGATGTGAGTGACACAGCTCTAACCCATCCAAAACAGCAGCTGGGAAATGTAGAGGACAGAATATTTCCGTTTGATGATGTGGTGCCGTCAAAAATAAATTCAGTCATGTCTTTAAAGGGCAACTACCGTTTTTTTTTCAACCTGGACCCTATGTTCCTATGTTTTTGTGTCTAAGTGACTGATGGGAACAACAATCTTTGACATCGGTCCAGTATTAAGCGAGATCGCTGCAGTCAGCAGTGGCGAAACAAGCTACAATGTAAGTTAATAGGGCAATTGTCCAGCTTGTATTTACCTTCACAAAAGTGCTCGTTTTACCGCTGACAGACTCAGATTAATATTCTAAGTGACTGACAACATTATGGAAAGGATTGCTAAGGAGGTCGACCTTTCTGTTAAAGAGCAAGATCCTTTTTTTAATCTAAAACATCCACGAAATTGCGTTCACTAAACCCACCAGACTCCATGTAAATAAACAGTAGTTTTAGCATCTTAAAACACACTTCATTCAAAGTCGACAGAAACAAAATAAAACTATGAAAAGCCGTTTTGGGTCGTCTTTCCATTTTACCAACCATCACAACTCTAGTTTGGGTTGAAATAAACACTTAGTTTACAGATTTACATGTTAAAATATGTTGGCTCTATACACGCTAAAAGTATTGGCAAATGGCTAGAGCCAGCGTTGTTTATGGTTGCTATGGCTTCGCGTCAAGCTAAACGCTAGCGGTAGAAAGAGGGAAAGTTGTTGATTTTCAACCCTTCTGAAGCGAGTCATCCAACGGGAGTTTTACCGGCGGATAAACGCAGACCTCCCGGTACTGGAGACATTCATCTTCATGTACGGCAGAACAGAAAATCAGCAAACTTTCCCTTGAGTTACCAGCTAACGCTAGCGGTAGCTAGCTAGCTTGGTTACATTTTTCAAAACAAATCTAGTTGTAGCCTTGCAATGTGTGACCCTGCAAGATCCCCAGTCACAGTCTTTACATATGATTACGTTAGATGTGAGATGGTGTCCGATTTGAGTCTTTTTAAAGTCTGTTTAAAGTCTTCTTGTGTACGGTGGGCATTATGTGGCCGTTTTTTTCGGGGAGGACAGTCTCTAACAGGGTACTGCGAAGAGTTGAACTGGTTTAAAAACAACACTAAATAAAATGAGGTAAATAACAGTACTAAAACAGAATGAGAAAAAATCTCAGGGAGTTTCCAACCGGTTTCTGTCCTCCAGCAGTTATCCGGTTTTCAGTCCCGGAGGATCACCACATCTGTCTGCAGTGTGGCGGGTCCGACAGCTCTGATGTGGTCTGGACTCATCGGGACAGGAAGGTGGTGACTCGACGTGGCAGTGACGAGGCCAACGACGACCGCCAACGCTACATCCTGCAGTCCGGCGGTGTCCTCTGCATCCAGCAGCTCGAAGAATCTGACGGCGGGAAGTTTCGCTGTAACCAGCGGCTGGTGGCTGAGCTGCAGGTGCTAACAGGTAAGGGGAGACCGGTAGCCTGGCGTCATCATACTCAGATTCTAGTCAGAATCTGAGTCTGATGCTGCTCCATTGGGCTGTGATTATGGTGCGTGTTTCAACCGAACCAGCAAAGAAAATGCCTCTGCACTCAATTGGATAGACCTACAACCAATCAGAGCAACAGATAGACCTACAACCAATCAGAGCAACGGAGACGGACGTCACAGAAGCTGCAAGTCAAAGGCAGGCTTCGACAGAGCAAATATATATTTGATATGGTATTATGCAATTGAGCATTGTGCAATACAGAAGTTATTGACCACAGCATGATTTAACGGGAAATGTGCAATCATTATCAAAATGAAGTGCAATACGAGGGGGAGGATGTGTTGTGGGTTCTCTTCTGTTCTTCTGTGATTATGAGGAAAGGTTAGGGAGGGGGGGAGAGGGGGTATTGTGTGAGGTTTATTAGATGCTCATTGAAGCATTGGATGAGATAATGTATGATTGTTTCTATGTAGGTTAACTGTATGTTTATTGCTCTTTATTCCTCTATACTACTAAAGACAGTAGCGCCAATGGTGTGAACATCAGTCTCGATCAAAATAAAAAGAGGAAGTTGTCTGTCTGTTTTTTTGTTGTGTTTTTTGGTAAAAAGGAACATTTATTATCCCCTCACCATTTGTCGGCTGAAGCAAAAAATCATCCTGTACATGTTCCTCATCATCTTTCTTCACTTCCTGTTGAAAAAGACACAAACCAACAAACCAAACTCAAAATAACTCAGACCTACAGTATTAGTCAGCATTTCATGTGCCTATGTGAAGACTTCGAGAGCTGAAGGGAACCAGTCCATTAAGTGTTATAAACAATATGCTCCATATGTCCCAAAAGGAGCGGGGCGAAGCCGGAGCTTGTTATAGAAATACTGCAGGTAAAATCCTGTCAGTTGTGTACCAATGGCATTTACCCATAATTCCTCTGTGTGTCTGCCAAGGGCGTAACTTTGGGTTCAACGTTGGGAGGGAGATGTCTACTTTTAAGCGTCAAACACTTCATTTTCTGCATTCTAGTGAATTTTTCCGCAACAATTGAATTTGCAAATGTCTTTATTTATGTAAAGGAAATTATATAGGGCCCTATTTTAACGATCTAAGCGCATGGCGTGTACAAATCCACTCCGCTAGTTTGAAAAAAGGGTCTGTGCACCGGGCGCATGGTTCAAAAGGGTTGTACTTAGTGTCTTCATTAATTCATAGGTGTGTTTTGGGCGTAACATGCAATAAACCAATCAGTGTAATCTCCCATTCCCTTTAAAAGCCAGGCGCGTTTGTACCTCGGCACATTGTTATTATGATGGAGGATTTTCTAAGCAGGACGGAGAGATTTTTAGGAGAAGAAACCGATCTGCTCGTGCGTGAAGTGAAAGCGCAAGCAGATCATATCATAATACTATTTCACATTGTACTAGTTTTACTTTTAATCTTTTGCGTGTTTGTGTGCTGCTGCGCTTCTCTGTGTGTGTAACAAGCATAGTGTGTGCACGCTGTGCATCAGCCTAGGCGCATTTTACCAGGTTTTTGGTAGTCAATGGCGCGATCACTTCCCGCTGCCTCAAGATAGCAATACGCCCAGAATGCACCTGAACACACCTCCCTGTAAGACCAGCATTGTCAAATTGACAACTGCGTCGGTCTTAAACTAGCAAAGACACTTGCGTCAGGCTTTGCGCTGCGCCGGGTGCAAGATAGGGCCCATAAGCTTTTTGGGGTGGGTTGCAGTAGCCAGTTTTGATTATTGGGGGTGGTTGTAAATTACTCCTCTTTGTGTCTGCTCCCTCAGGCCTTGAGTTCGCTGTGTCTGCAGGCCGGACGCTGCTGCTCCCCTGCAGCAGCTCCTCCAGAACCATGAAGAAGTGGTCCCACCAGAGGGAAGGAGCGCGCCGGTGGGTGCCCGTCCTCACCCGGTTCAAAAACGGCACGGTGAGATCAGAGAGGACGCGTCACAGCCTAAGGAACGATGCCCTGCAGATCGAGGACCTTCAGATCGAGGACCTGCAGCCGGAGGACGCGGGAGGGTATAAGTGTAACGGAGAGCTGCTGGCCAGACTCACCGTCCTGGCAGGTTAGTTCGCTTAGCTGGAATTGAATTACTTGATTTGATGTAAATGTTCCTAAAAAAGTTAATTTACAAAATCTATTCTAGAAAAACGCACACACAAGTTTGCAGATTTTCACATCTCAGTTATTCAAATTAACGGCCAGTTGTTTACCCGGAAGTAGTAGTAGTAAGGTCTGTCTTTGCCAGACTTTCCTCCACCGCGACGCTGCAGAGGAGGGTCTGGCAAGTCCAAAACAGACTTCCAGGATGGGAGAAAAACATGCTCTGGTTTATTGGCATTTCTTTAAACCAATCACAATCGTCATGGGCGGAGCTAAGCACCGGGAAAAGCCACGGTGCCGCTGCAAAATAGCCTCGGGAAGGAACTTGTTTTGGTGGAACGTGTACGTTCAAAAGTTGTTTTAGTTGTGCAACAGAAAACTCAGATTGGACAGATAGTCTAGCTAGCTGTCTGGATTTACCCTGCAGAGATCTGAGGAGCAGTTAACCACAGTCCTCAGAAATCCACCGGAGTTTAGAACACAAAGGAAGCCCAAGGCAACGGACATCCGGCCTAAATGAGTGAAATCCGGCGCAATCCCGGAAGTGGAACGTCGTGGATATAGACTTACCCGGACGTGATTGTTAATTGTTAATAAGCGAGACGTCACATTCAGTCTAAACTGTTTCTATTTTCTTGATGAATTTTGACATTTACAAAAATTTTGTTCACATATGAAGGAATACATTAAGCGGGAGCGTGCCTATGTTCCCACAGCCCTATGTTTACCTAATTTTGAAAATGTCCTATAAATGTGGGAACATAGGGCCTAATTTTAAGAAAAATCTTAGAAATGTGGGAACATTGAGCAGTGGGAACATTGAGCAGTGGGAACATTGAGCAGTGGGAACATTGGGCTGTGGGAACATAGGGCTGTGGGAACATTGAGCAGTGGGAACATAGGGCTGTAGGAACATAGGGCTGTGGGAATATAGGGCTGTGGGAACATAGGGCTATGGGAACATTGAGCAGTGGGAACATAGGGCTGTGGGCACATAGGGCTGTGGGAACATAGGGCTGACCCCCATTAAGCAGGAAGTTGTGTTTTGCATCAGCTTTGAGAAGAATGACAAATTGTCATGGTACAAATTCAAAATGATATCCTTTTCGATTAATCAGCGCAGCCGGAGTCGACCAGCAAAACAGTCAAGACTGCAACGACATGTTATATATGAAACCATCAGAGGCTGTTTTTCATCTTACTCTTCATGTAAATGTACTTTCCTACAGTATCCTACTATCCCAATGTGATTAAAGCACTTGATGAACTTTGACATTTACAAAAAAACAAAGTGTCCTTTGTTCACATTTAACCCTTGTGTTGTCTTCACCGTCGTCCATGAACTTGTCATACCGGGTCAAAATTGAAAAATGTGTCATTGTTGTCCCTCTTTTCAACGCTTTTTTTAATTCATGGTCAACAAACCTAATAAAATGACATTATACCTAATTTTTTAGTTATATATATATATATATATATAAATATGAATTATTTTGACTAAGACAATAGTTGAAATCAGCGGATGTTGAGTGAATCACAGACTGGTTTAAACTGGTCAAAGTTAGGTCAGGATGCTGTTTTGAAACCATTTAAACATGTTTTTTTTCAAATGCCATGAAATCCATGCATCCAAGTTATTTTGGGGCTATTTGGTTGTTAAGAAACAACACAAGGGATAAAGGAATACATTAAGCATTTTGTTGTGTTTTGCATCAGCTTTGAGAAGAACAACACATTGTGATGGCACAAATTAAAAATAATAATGGCTTTTTTGATAAATCAGTGCAGCTGGAGTCGACCAGCATCGAGCAAACCACCGGTACGATCGCAACAGCTGCTGTCACAGGTAGGATGTTCTAAACACCAGCTCAGGGACACATCATTTAGTTCCTCTGCTAAGTTTGAATTCAATCATCCATGCACAGTGGTGGTTCTGGGGGGGGGGCAAGGGTAGCAAGTGCCCCTCTGGCCCCCCTGTGGCAAAAATGTCCATACATTTTTAACCCCACCTTTATCCCCAAAGAGGGGATATTATTCATGTGTAGTGATACATAAAACATAGGTTAACACTGAATGAGTGTCTTGGGTTTATTGTTATACGTGTATCGTTTGTCTTTTGTAGAAGAAAACCTATGGAAGGTTGTTGGCAGTGGTGTAATCTAATGTAATGTAGTGAGTATACGGAGTATAAGTCAACTCGGTCTCACGCCAGTTCGTGAAATGGTCACGTTATTTTGATTTATTGATTTGTGTACAGGTCACGATTTTCTCGTTTATTTTGTGTACAGGTCGTGATTTTCAAACGTGACCATTTCACGAACTGCCATGACACTGGGATGCTCTGGGGGACGCAACAACGGGGAAATGAAACGCCACACGCCGCCGACAACAACGGGACGGAACGCCACATGCGGGACGCGATCCCCAGGCGCAGGGACACATCCGCGGTCTCTGTGGCGTGCAACAATGGGGAAATGAAACGCCACACGCCGGCCACAACAATGGGACGATTGTGGTTAGGAAGAGAATAATGCGGAAAGGAACTGCAACACGCGGGACGCAAGTCCTGTGTTGTTTGACCCATCCACCACCCCGACCAACCTTCCTGCGCAGATTTTCGCCTTATAAATACTACTCGCTACCGTAATCGTGATGTAATGTGATCACAAAAGAAATACATTGCTTTAAAATTCGTGCTCCCCACACACAAATAACGACATTAACGTGTTCAGTACATAAATCAATAGATTTAATAACGTGACCATTTCATGAACTGCCATGAGACTGGGCGTGCGTATACCTGCGTATCACGGAGACTAATCGCATGTGGCCCCACACTGTTGGAAATGTCCCTCGAAATACGGGCTAATGTGAAGGAATTTTCTGTAATGATTTTCCCCAGTCGTTTTTCCGTATTTTGATTTTTTGGATTAACAGAAATGTCCATTTAAAAGGTACAGAGGATTTATTACGTAAATCTACAGAATTTTCCGTTTTTGTATTTTCCGTAAATTTAACGGAAAAGATGCTGGTAATTTTCTGCCATGATGTTTTTCCACGGATTTTTTTTTCTCACGGTGCAGCCTGGCCCCTCCATTTGAAATGGTCCAGAACTGCCACTGTCTATACCTGACATTATTTTGATAAAACAGGTATTGATTGCTAAACTAAACTTCCTGCTGTGTTCATCAGATGTGGTTGAAACAAAGACGAAGGAGTGGAAGAAGAGACCTGAGAATGGTGAGTCAGCACCGTCACCCCTCTCATACAGAAAGTTTACAGAAGTTTGAATGTTTTGCTGAGCAGATGTTGTGTCCGTGGTCTCACAGCGCTGCTGATGGTTGCTGTCGTTGGGTTGGCGGTGATGATTCTCCTAATGGCCGCCGTCTGTGTTTTACTGACTGGCATAAAGTGCAGGAGGAAGAAGAAACGCAGATGTGCAGGTATCTGAAGATACAGACAGAAAGTGTTTCACAATGCTTAACCCTTGGTATAGTCTTGCATTGCCAGCTCTATCTCCACAGCGCTGTGGAGTAGAACTGTCAGTCTTCCTCTATAATACCATTCGAATTTCATTTGTTAATTTTTTTAATATTCAAATAATATTCAAATATTTAATGCTCAAATGCAGCTTGTTAAATATGTACTACACTACTCAGGCGTATGCATTGTCAATGCCACTATCAGCATGTGCTTGTTGTTACACGTTTTGTCCACTAGAGGGACTTCCAACATCAGCCTGGTCTTGAAGGGGATCTACGTCACGGCGCATTGCATTTCTGGCACGCCTCTCTCTGTTTACATTATTTTCCACCACGAGCACACAGCGACAAACACAAATCAACAGAGAACTCTGTAATGAAACATTATCTAACAAGTGTAGCTAGTTAAGCGGCTCTGTTGTAAAGGCTAACGTTGCTCGGTTAGCACAATGACATCATGTTAGAAAGCACAGCCGAAACGATTTGTCATAAAGTAAAGTAACAACAGTGTTAGCCACGATGCTAACGGCATTGATAATTAAGCCAAACGGTACTCCCGCTACTATTTTAGTGATTTATAAGCAACCTGTTTCTTGCAGATTGTTCTGCCGTTACTGAGAATACAGCTATTAGAAGGTAATATATGAAGTCGAAGCTAACTCTGACAGCTGTAGGGCAGCTAACATTAACTTCACCTGTCTCCATGAAGCTCCCAGCTAAGCTCCTATAACTTACGACGCAGTTAAGAAACCAGAACGAGCTAACTACTGCTAACCTAAGCACTTTGGCTCGGTGGATGTCTAAACTATTTCCCACCCTTCTTCCGATTTCCAGCCGCAGCCTGTCACTCCCCCTTGTACTAACTTTACTCGGTACGTAACGTTACCTCACAATGCCTTGTGTTTCTCCCGCCCGTATCTTATTGTTCATCAGACGTGACATGAGAAGAGGGAGATTAGCCAACGTAGTAATTTCAGCATTCGATTAGTATTGATTTTTTTACTATTCAAATTATATTCAACTTTCGGAATTCGTTCCAACAGCCCTACTGCTGAGTAAGGTTTGGCTACACCACAGATGCATTCTGGGATAGGTAAAAAAAAAAATGCTCTGGGTTGTTTTGCATGTCTTTCATTGTCTTCCGTTTGTCTGCAGCCCAGAGGCATGAAGACACGGAGCTGCAGCCGTGGAATACGTCCAACATGCAAACCGGTAATACCATCCACCCTTTGCACCGTACGTTTCATTCATCCTCATATCAGTTTTCACCGTACATACTGTACACACCTGTGTCTCTGCAGAGAGTGAGGTTTCCGAGAGTCCGTCCCTGCCGGAAGAGACTATCCATTACGCCTCTCTAGGCCGACAGAACTGGAGGGAGAGACCCAGCAGGCCTACACTGGACCAGAACCACCACGATGTCATTTACTCTTCGGTCATCACCAGACCGGCCGCCAAACAGAAATGCTTTCTGCTGCATCCTGTTGCAGCCCTCTGACAGTCAGGAGTGCAACGAAATGTTAAATATGAAACCATGAGAGGCTGTTTTTCATCTTAACCTACATGTTAATGCACTTTCCTACAGTACTGTATGTATCCCAATGTGATTAAAACACTGATTTATGTACCGCGTATACCTATTTTAACTTAACTCAATTGTCCCTTTAAGTGAAATTTCCCTCGCAACAGCTATTAAAAACACATCAGTACATGAACACATAAAATATGTTCTTATAAAATAGGTAATTGTCCGAGCTTTTAGGATATACGCTTACTTGCTTTCTTGCTAAGAGTTAGATGATAAGATTGATACCAGACCTGAGCCGTTTTCTCAGATGAAATCCGTACAATGTCGGAGTTTCCACGAGAAACCAATCCGAGTACCAGTCAGAATGGCTGCCGAGGAGGAGGTATTCATCTTCCTGAAAACGCAACGAAATGTATGCTACCTGATGGTGTCATCAACAAACTCTAAAATGATAAGTGTGGGGGTGAGGTTACTGTCATGCTGTGGATGTGAAATATTAACTTTAGCCACATAACGTTAGCAATACTTTGTTAGCATCATTTGTTCCCACAGCCCTATGTTCCCACATTTCTAAGAACTTTTTTTTCACTGAAAATTAGGCCCTATGTTCGCCTAACCCCTAACACACCCTAACCCTAACCCTTGAGGGGACATGTAGGAACACAAGACCTAATTTTGAAAATGTCCTAAAATGAGGGAACATAGGGCCTAATTTTCAGTGAAAAGAAAATTCTTAGAAATGTGGGAACATAGGGCTGTGGGAACATAGCCCCGCAGAAAGCAGATTTTAGACTTTTTAAGAATGCTTATGACCCATTGGAAACCCTGTAACTGATGTTATGCTGTCGATGTGAAATATTAACTTTAGCCACATAACGTTAGCAGTACTTTGTTAGCATCATTTTGCTAGCCTCGGATTGGTTTGTCGTGAGCATGAGATGCTTTCGCATGCGTCTCCTGCTCACATAAACGTTTCTCGTGGGCACTTTTAAGTATCTCATGCATACGAGAAGTACGATAAAAAAATGCCCCTTTAGGGGCTCAGTACATAAAGGACAGGTTGTAGAAATTAAACAAGACCAGAGCTTTTCTTATCACAATGTATTTATTAAAAATGAAAAAAACCCAAAGTGATATATTTACTGTTGTTTTATTTATACTTTTTTATTGATCCCCAGTGGGGAAATTACAACTGTTGGCAGATACTAAGCTACAGACACACAAATCCCAGTGGATGCTACATATTACATATATATACATATACACTCACCTAAAGGATTAATAGGAACACCTGGAAGTTTTCTCGTTAATGCAATTATCTAATCAACCAATCACATGGCAGATGCTTCAATGAATTTAGGGGTGTGGTCCTGGTCTAGACAATCTCCTGAACGCCAAACTGAATGTCAGAATGGGAACGAAAGGTGATCTAAGCAACTTTGAGCGTGGCATGGTTGTTGGTGCCAGACGGGCTGGTCTGAGTATTTCACAATCTGCTCAGTTACTGGGATTTTCACCCACAACCATTTCTAGGGTTTACAAAGAATGGTCTGAAAAAGGAAAAACATCCAGTATGCGGCAGTCCTTTGGGCGAAAATGCCTTGTTGATGCTAGAGGTCAGAGGAGAATGGGCCGACTGATTCCAGCTGATAGAAGATCAACTTTGACTCAAATAACCACTCGCTACAACCGAGGTATGCAGCAAAGCATTTGTGAAGCCACAACACAAACAACCTTGAGGCGGATGGGCTACACCAGCAGAAGACCCCACCGGGTACCACTCATCTCCACTAAAAATAGGAAAATGAGCCTACAATTTGCACAAGCTCACCAAAATTGGACAGTTGAAGACTGTAAAAATGTTGCCTGGTCTGATTTGGCGTAAACAGAATGAGAACATGGATCCATCATGTCTTGTTACCACTGGGAAGGCTGGTGGTGGTGGGGTAATGGTGTGGGGGATGTTTTCTTGGCACACTTTAGGCCCTTTAGTACCAATTGGGCATCGTTTAAATGCCACAGCCTACCTGAGCATTGTTTCTGACCATGTCCATCCTTTTATGACCACCATGTACCCATCCTCTGATGGCTACTTCCAGCAGGATAATGCACCATGTCACAAAGCTCGTATCATTTCAAATTGGTTTCTTGAACATGATAATGAATTCACTGTACTAAAATGGCCCCCACAGTCACCAGATCTCAACCCAATAGAACATCTTTGGGATGTGGTGGAACGGGAGCTTCGTGCCCTGGATGTTCATCCCACAAATCTCCATCAACTGCAAGATGCTATCCTATCAATATAGGCTAACATTTCTAAAGAATGCTTCCAGCATCTTGTTGAATCAATGCCACGAAGAATTAAGGCAGTTCTCAAGGCGAAACGGGGTCAAACACGGTATTAGTAGGGTGTTCCTAATTATCCTTTAGGTGAGTGTACATGGTTTGTACAAATAAACTTGCTATCATTATATGTATCTAAAGTGGTACAGTGACATTTTACCATTCTTCTGTTGTGTTTACATGTATGTAAATTATGTTAAAGGTGCAGTAGGTAAGCCTTAGGCCTATAAAACTAACCTTCCGTCATATTTGCTGAATCTGAGCCTATGTTCCAGTAGAACTACATGAAGCAGGTAACCTGGCTCCACCTACAGCCTGTAGTGAGATATGCAAAAATCCACCACTCCCTGTTCAGATGCACCAATCAGGGCCAGGGGGGGTGTCTAACTACGTGTCAATCACTCCTCATGCACACACATTCATTCTCCCTTGTGGGGGGAGGGGCTTAGGAGGCCGTTTTGTGACTTAGCGTAAAGGGGGGAGGGACTAAGAAGTTGTCGATGTTCAAATTTGTTGGCTAAGTCCTGGATCTTCACAATCCTACCTACGGCACCTTTAAGGAGGTGAAAGATAGACACTGTGAAAGTGAAGGCAAAGTATAGCTTCATTTGTACACATTTCACACAGTCTATTGCATTTTAATGTGAAAAACTTATCAGTGAAATAGCTTAAAATATCACAGTTTAAAGAAAACTTACAGAGAGGACGGTGCTTTCGTTTCTCCAGCATATTTTGGGGTAAAATAGTTCCTGACATTAGCTTTAGAGACATTTATAGAAACTTGTATTTAAAAAAAGAAACTTGTTTAAAGAGCAGAAGCAGTAACGTTCATAAAATCTCAAATGAATCATATTTGAAAGAATTTGTTTTCTTCTGTTGAAAACACAAATAACAGAGAGTCGTTTTATCTGTTCCCATGGGAACCGTTTGAGTATTTGCGACTGGTCACTGCCGAGTACGTGACGTCCTCTTCGACCAATCCTGTCCCTCCTCGGCCCAAGGGGCGGGGCTTGCCTGCATGCTTCAGACTGGAATAGTGCAAAGACACTTCCTGTAGAGACAAGACACTAGTTAACCTCCACATTCACACAGGAAAACTTTCATTCATATTAGATCAATAAACATATCTATACTTTTTTTAATTTTTGAAGCAGGAAATCAGTATTTGGATCAAGTAGCTTGTGAAAAATCTGGGGCACGTTCAAGTTTACAACAGTGTGCAATGTTTTGCTACGGTTTCCAGGTTGAACGAAAAATGGAGGAAAAGAAGAAGGAAATAAACAAAGCATAAAAGGACGGGAGGAAGAAAAACAGGAAGAAAGAAATAAATAAGCAAGGAAATAAACAAGGAATGAAAGGACGGAAGGATCTACAGACCTCGGTGACGCTCTGACTCGTGTTGCTTTTCATTGGTTTACAGCAGCAAACAGCTGGTTTCCCTGGAGACAGAGAAGAGGGGGGGGGGGGGAGTTAAGCACGAGGTGGAAAGATTACACCGGCCAAACAGCAGTTCATTGGCTCTGAATGTAGACAAAATATGAGAAGTGGTCGGGTTGGTTCAGTGGGTAGAGCAGGCGCACATGTACTGAGAGGTTTATGCCTCGACGCAGAGGTCCAGGGTTTGAATCCGACCTGTGACGATTTCCTGCATGTCCTCCTCTTCCCTTTCTCACCTAGCTGTCCTGTCAAAAATGAAAGGTGGAAAAGCCCAAAAAATAATCTTAAAAAATTCTGACATATGAGGAAAATTCTGAAACCATTCTTCTTTTCCTCCCTTCTCCCATCCTTTCATTCCTCTTTCATTTCCTTCCTTTCCTCCTTCCTTCAGTCCTTTTTTTCCTTGTTTATTTCCTTCTTCCTGTCCTTCCTTCTTTCCTTTTATTCCTTGCTTAGAACCTTCTTCCTTTCCTCCTTCCTTCAGTCCTTTCCTTCCTTGTTTACTTCCTTCTTTTCCTCCTTCAGTCCTTTCTTTCCTTGTTTACTTCCTTCTTTTCCTCCTTCCTTCAGTCCTTTCTTTCCTTGTTTACTTCCTTCTTTTCCTCCTTCCTTCAGTCCTTTCTTTCCTTGTTTACTTCCTTCTTTTCCTCCTTCTTTCTGTCCTTTCTTTCCTTTTCATTCCTTGTATGTTTCCTTCTGTTCCTCCTTTCTTCCTCTCCTTTCTTTCCTTATCTATGAGTAATGTGTGCATGACTAAGCCGCGCCCTCAGAGCAGAGCCGGATTTGACTCACACTCAGCTACTGAAAGTGAAAGAATGAAAGTGAAACTTGGGCGAGTTGTTTGTGTCGACGCAGCAGACAAAGTGATTTCCACCTCTTCATGTTCTACCTTTTCTTCAAGACAAAAACAGCTCAAACTCTTAAGAAAAAAGCAGTTACTTGACGTTGTAGTAAACGTTGTTGTTCCCTGCCTTCCTGTTCCTGTCAGCAGCCATGCCAGACAGTCGGCTGTGTCTGGAGGCCCTGTCGGCTCTCTCCGGCTGTAACGTCGAGTCGACCGCCGGGGCCTCCCAGCTCACCCCGCAGGACTTTGTCAACATCGTGGCCCTCAAGGAGTTTTACAAGCAGGAGGGGTTCAAACAGCTGGAGTACCCAAGTCTGGGGACTTTGTCCCTGCAGGACGTGGACGAGGAGGAATTGTACAGCTCCCCGCCGGCTCTGGCTGAAGGCCTGTCCACCGCCGGGCCGCAGCCCAGCCTCAGGACCACAGTGAAGATCAACCCGCAGGACTTCTTCCATCAGCAGTACGACTACGACTTCACCAACATTAAGGTGACGACGCTTACCTACACTTTCTCTCTTCCTTCATTTCATTAGTTCATCAAGATCAATAACATCAGAATGTATTTATTGAGTAATCACTTGTTCGCATGTCTTTCTCTTTTGTTTGAGCCAAATGTCAAATGTGATGCCGGAAAACACTGAAAGCGAGGAAGAGAGGGAGGGAGGGAGGGAAGGAGAGGGTGAGAGGGGGAGAGGAAAGGATAAAGTAAGTGACAAGTGAGGGAGGGAAGGAGAGAGTGAGGGAGGGAGATTAAGAGGGATTAAAGGAAAGAAAGAAGGAAGAAGAGAGTGACTGAAGAGGGTGAGAGGGAGGAAGGGTGGAGAGAGAGGGAGGGAAGGAGAGAGAGGGAGGGGAGAGGGAAGGAGAAGGTAAGTGACAAGTGAGGGAGGGAGGGAGGCAGGGAGAGAGGGAAAGAGATGGGGAGGGAGGCAGTAAAAGAAAAAGAGAGAGAAAGTGAGTTGAGAGAGGGAGAGATGAGGCAGGGAAGGAGATTGAGAGGGAGTAAAGGAAAGAGAGGAGTGATTAGGGAGGGAAAGACAGAGGGAGGGAGGGAATGAGAGCGGGAGGGAGGGAGATTGAGAGGGGTTAAAGGAAAGAGAGAAGAAAGAAGAGAGTGAGTGAAGAGGGAGGGAGGGAAGTAGAGAGAGAAGGGGGAAGGAGGGAGAGGAGTGAAGGAGTGAGGGAGGGAGGGAAAGACAGCGAGAAAGGAGTGAGTGAGGGAGGGAAAAACAGAGGGACGGACGGAAGGAGAGAGTGAGGGAGGGAGATAGAGAGGGATTAAAGGAAAGAGAGAAGGAAGGAGGGAGTGAGTGAAGAGGGAGAGAGGGAGGAAAGGAGTGAGGAGGTGTGAGGAATATTTACTAGTACAATGGAGAACAGTCATCTTAAAAGAATGGCTGTTCCTGGCAAAATTACGCATATAGTGATATACACACACACACACACACACACACACACACACACACACACACACAAAGCACTGACATATAAGGTGGTTATAGGTTATACTGACATAATGGAGGCAGTTAGACTGGTTTGAAATAGTTTGAATTCCTCATAAGTAAACGGACACCATCCTCGTAAAGGAGTGGACAATCCCCGGGGGGAAGGGAGAGTGGGAAATCTCTTTTCTATTTTGCATGTAGCATATTAGCGTTTCCCTCTGACCCTGTTGACCTGTGCCCCCCCCCCAGGACGGCAGCAAGACGTTCCTGCGCGGCAACGAGCCGTACATCCGTCCCTGCGGCTGGAACCGCGCCGCCCTACAGGTCGTGCAGAAGTACGACGAGGACACCTGGCTCGGGACGGGGAAGGACGCCTGGCCCGTCTCCTACCACGGAAACAACATGGATGGCTCCCTGGGCATCATCCTGACCCACGGCGGGAGCCCCAACGATGAGCCGAGCTTCCTGGATGTTGCCGCCGCCTCGCTGGTCAACACCGAGACGAGGGGCCGAGGGGTGTACTCCACGCCGGACATCAAGCTGGCGGAGAAGTACTGCAAGAGGTTCAAGTCCAAAGTGGACGGGAAGATGTACAAAGTGGTTCTCCAGAACCGCATCAACCCGTCAAAGAGGGTGAAGTGCCAGAGGGAGGACGTCTGGTTGGTCTACCTCCCCAAAGAGTGCAACGACGTCCAGATGAGAGCCATCGTGCAGGAGTCCATCCGACCATACGGGCTGCTGCTGAAGCTGGCGTGAGGAAGAGTTATCGGTGCTCGATGGTGTTTTAAGCCCCTAATATTGACTTCAAGGCAGCGCTGCGACCGTTGACTTCAAGGAACCTAACCATGCCCCTAACCATTGCCTAATCCTTGTGCCTTCCAGACAGTGCTGCCTGGAAGGCGACGTTGGGGGCTTAAAACACCAAACACTGTTATCAGTAGGGCTGGGTTCAAATAATCCATTCTCAAATTAAATTTTTTTTTTTCTTTGTTTGAGTGATCTGATATTGATTAATAAAATCCCAAAAATCTATTCTTTTGATATGATTAATATATGTAATACCTGGTGTATTATAAGCATAAGCGTAATTTACAGGGGGGATAAAGGGTTACAACCTCACTAATAATCAAAACTGGCCAGTATAATTTAATTTACGTAAATAAAGACATTTGCTCCACAACTTGATGCAAAAAAGGCACAAATTGATGCAGAACAATTCACCAGAAGGCAGGAAATGAAGTGTTTGATATGCTCAGAATTTCAATTTTTACTCAAAAGTGGAGATCTCAAAATGTTATCGAATGTCGACCTCGTGAATCAGAATCGCATCGATTCGGGAAATCATTGGCGATGCTCAGGCCCTGGCTATCAGGGAAGTTAATTCAACCTGAAGTTCTCTCGATTATCAACATAAAACCTCACAAAAAAGGATTAGCACCCTCCCACTGTAAACAAGTAAAGGCTCCTGACGCGATTTTTGTTTATTAAGCGTGATTTATGCTTCGGCGTTAAATCTGCACCGTAGCTACGTACGTAGGTACGTGGAG